>NW_026698011.1:0-85420 GCF_030435755.1 Ochotona princeps
AGAAGGATCAGCCGAGTGGTTCTTGTGGGAGAACAACTCCATTTGGCTCACTAACTTCACACACCATCAGGCTTCCAAGCAGCTCTCAAGGAAACTCAGTTTTCACACTCTATGTTTAGTGCCCTTTGAGTGCATTATCTAGGAATGAACCTGGTAGAGCATCCCACACAAACGAATGCTCCACATGCGGGTTTCACATGCACCAACTCCACATTCACAGGCAACTTCAGCGCCACAGCCGTTTTCAGATAGCCCTCAATGCAAAGGCTCTAGACGCAAATATTGGTGTGAGAGCTAATTCAATCAAGGAAACACTGCATGTTGGTGAAGGGCATATTGAAGAAGGATCAGCCGAGTGGTTCTTGTGGGAGAACAACTCCATTTGGCTCACTAACTTCACACACCATCAGGCTTCCAAGCAGCTCTCAAGGAAACTCAGTTTTCACACTCTATGCTTAGTGCTCTTTGTGTGCCTAGGATTGAAATGAACCTGGTAGAGCATCCCACACAAACGAATGCTCCACATGCGGGTTTCACATGCCACCAACTCCACATTCACAGGCAACTTCAGCGCCACAGCCGTTTTCAGATAGCCCTCAATGCAAAGGCTCTAGACACAAATATTGGTGTGAGAGCTAATTCAATCAAGGAAACACTGCATGTTGGTGAAGGGCATATTGAAGAAGGATCAGCCGAGTGGTTCTTGTGGGAGAACAACTCCATTTGGCTCACTAACTTCACACACCATCAGGCTTCCAAGCAGCTCTCAAGGAAACTCAGTTTTCACACTCTATGCTTAGTGCCCTTTGTATGGCTAGGACTGAAATGAACCTGGTAGAGCATCCCACACAAACGAATGCTCCACATGCGGGTTTCACATGCCACCAACTCCACATTCACAGGCAACTTCAGCGCCACAGCCGTTTTCAGATAGCCCTCAATGCAAAGGCTCTAGACGCAAATATTGGTGTGAGAGCTAATTCAATCAAGGAAACACTGCATGTTGGTGAAGGGCATATTGAAGAAGGATCAGCCGAGTGGTTCTTGTGGGAGCACAACTCCATTTGGCTCACTAACTTCACACACCATCAGGCTTCCAAGCAGCTCTCAAGGAAACTCAGTTTTCACACTCTGTGCTTAGTGCTCTTTGTGTGCCTAGGACTGAAGTGAAGCTTGGTCAGCATCCCCACACAAACGAATGCTCCACATGCGGGTTTCACATGCCACCAACTCCACATTCACAGGCAACTTCAGCGCCACAGCCGTTTTCAGATAGCCCTCAATGCAAAGGCTCTAGACGCAAATATTGGTGTGAGAGCTAATTCAATCAAGGAAACACTGCATGTTGGTGAAGGGCATATTGAAGAAGGATCAGCCGAGTGGTTCTTGTGGGAGAACAACTCCATTTGGCTCACTAACTTCACACACCATCAGGCTTCCAAGCAGCTCTCAAGGAAACTCAGTTTTCACACTCTATGCTTAGTGCCCTTTCAGTGCATTATCTAGGAATGAACCTGGTAGAGCATCCCACACAAACGAATGCTCCACATGCGGGTTTCACATGCCACCAACTCCACATTCACAGGCAACTTCAGCGCCACAGCCGTTTTCAGATAGCCCTCAATGCAAAGGCTCTAGACGCAAATATTGGTGTGAGAGCTAATTCAATCAAGGAAACACTGCATGTTGGTGAAGGGCATATTGAAGAAGGATCAGCCGAGTGGTTCTTGTGGGAGAACAACTCCATTTGGCTCACTAACTTCACACACCATCAGGCTTCCAAGCAGCTCTCAAGGAAACTCAGTTTTCATGCTCTATGCTTAGTGCTCTTTGTGTGCCTAGGATTGAAATGAACCTGGTAGAGCATCCCACACAAACGAATGCTCCACATGCGGGTTTCACATGCCACCAACTCCACATTCACAGGCAACTTCAGCGCCACAGCCGTTTTCAGATAGCCCTCAATGCAAAGGCTCTAGACGCAAATATTGGTGTGAGAGCTAATTCAATCAAGGGAAACACTGCATGTTGGGTGAAGGGCATATTGAAGAAGGATCAGCCGAGTGGTTCTTGTGGGAGAACAACTCCATTTGGCTCACTAACTTCACACACCATCAGGCTTCCAAGCAGCTCTCAAGGAAACTCAGTTTTCACACTCTATGCTTAGTGCTCTTTGTGTGCCTAGGATTGAAATGAACCTGGTAGAGCATCCCACACAAACGAATGCTCCACATGCGGGTTTCACATGCCACCAACTCCACATTCAGAGGCAACTTCAGCGCCACAGCCGTTTTCAGATAGCCCTCAATGCAAAGGCTCTAGACACAAATATTGGGTGTGAGAGCTAATTCAATCAAGGAAACACTGCCTGTTGGTGAAGGGCATATTGAAGAAGGATCAGCCGAGTGGTTCTTGTGGGAGAACAACTCCATTTGGCTCACTAACTTCACACACCATCAGGCTTCCAAGCAGCTCTCAAGGAAACTCAGTTTTCACACTCTATGCTTAGTGCCCTTTGTATGGCTAGGACTGAAATGAACCTGGTAGAGCATCCCACACAAACGAATGCTCCACATGCGGGTTTCACATGCCACCAACTCCACATTCACAGGCAACTTCAGCGCCACAGCCGTTTTCAGATAGCCCTCAATGCAAAGGCTCTAGACGCAAATATTGGTGTGAGAGCTAATTCAATCAAGGGAAACACTGCATGTTGGTGAAGGGCATATTGAAGAAGGATCAGCCGAGTGGTTCTTGTGGGAGCACAACTCCATTTGGCTCACTAACTTCACACACCATCAGGCTTCCAAGCAGCTCTCAAGGAAACTCAGTTTTCACACTCTGTGCTTAGTGCTCTTTGTGTGCCTAGGACTGAAGTGAAGCTTGGTCAGCATCCCACACAAACGAATGCTCCACATGCGGGTTTCACATGCCACCAACTCCACATTCACAGGCAACTTCAGCGCCACAGCCGTTTTCAGATAGCCCTCAATGCAAAGGCTCTAGACGCAAATATTGGTGTGAGAGCTAATTCAATCAAGGAAACACTGCATGTTGGTGAAGGGCATATTGAAGAAGGATCAGCCGAGTGGTTCTTGTGGGAGAACAACTCCATTTGGCTCACTAACTTCACACACCATCAGGCTTCCAAGCAGCTCTCAAGGAAACTCAGTTTTCACACTCTATGCTTAGTGCTCTTTGTGTGCCTAGGGACTGAAATGAAGCTTGGTCAGCATCCCACACAAACGAATGCTCCACATGCGGGTTTCACATGCCACCAACTCCACATTCACAGGCAACTTCAGCGCCACAGCCGTTTTCAGATAGCCCTCAATGCAAAGGCTCTAGACGCAAATATTGGTGTGAGAGCTAATTCAATCAAGGAAACACTGCATGTTGGTGAAGGGCATATTGAAGAAGACAACAATCAATATATATATATTTCTCCACCCCCCTTGTGGAGAACAACTCCATTTGGCTCACTAACTTCACACACCATCAGGCTTCCAAGCAGCTCTCAAGGAAACTCAGTTTCACACTCTATGCTTAGTGCTCTTTTTGTGCATAGGACTGAAATGAAGCTTGGTCAGCATCCCACACAAACGAATGCTCCACATGCGGGTTTCACATGCCACCAACTCCACATTCACAGGCAACTTCAGCGCCACAGCCGTTTTCAGATAGCCCTCAATGCAAAGGCTCTAGACGCAAATATTGGTGTGAGAGCTAATTCAATCAAGGAAACACTGCATGTTGGTGAAGGGCATATTGAAGAAGGATCAGCCGAGTGGTTCTTGTGGGGAGAACAACTCCATTTGGCTCACTAACTTCACACACCATCAGGCTTCCAAGCAGCTCTCAAGGAAACTCAGTTTTCACACTCTATGCTTAGTGCCCTTTTGTGTGCCTAGGACTGAAATGAACCTGGTAGAGCATCCCACACAAACGAATGCTCCACATGCGGGTTTCACATGCCACCAACTCCACATTCACAGGCAACTTCAGCGCCACAGCCGTTTTCAGATAGCCCTCAATGCAAAGGCTCTAGACGCAAATATTGGTGTGAGAGCTAATTCAATCAAGGAAACACTGCATGTTGGTGAAGGGCATATTGAAAAAGGATCAGCCGAGTGGTTCTTGTGGGAGAACAACTCCATTTGGCTCACTAACTTCACACACCATCAGGCTTCCAAGCAGCTCTCAAGGAAACTCAGTTTTCACACTCTATGCTAGTGCTCTTTGTGTGCCTAGGACTGAAATGAAGCTCGGTCAGCATCCCACACAAACGAATGCTCCACATGCGGGTTTCACATGCCACCAACTCCACATTCACAGGCAACTTCAGCGCCACAGCTGTTTTCAGATAGCCCTCAATGCAAAGGCTCTAGACGCAAATATTGGTGTGAGAGCTAATTCAATCAAGGAAACACTGCATGTTGGTGAAGGGCATATTGAAGAAGGATCAGCCGAGTGGTTCTTGTGGGAGCACAACTCCATTTGGCTCACTAACTTCACACACCATCAGGCTTCCAAGCAGCTCTCAAGGAAACTCAGTTTTCACACTCTATGCTTAGTGCCCTTTGAGTGCATTATCTAGGAATGAACCTGGTAGAGCATCCCACACAAACGAATGCTCCACATGCGGGTTTCACATGCCACCAACTCCACATTCACAGGCAACTTCAGCGCCACAGCCGTTTTCAGATAGCCCTCAATGCAAAGGCTCTAGACGCAAATATTGGTGTGAGAGCTAATTCAATCAAGGAAACACTGCATGTTGGTGAAAGGGCATATTGAAGAAGGATCAGCCGAGTGGTTCTTGTGGGAGAACAACTCCATTTGGCTCACTAACTTCACAAACCATCAGGCTTCCAAGCAGCTCTCAAGGAAACTCAGTTTTCACACTCTATGCTTAGTGCTCTTTTTGTGCCTAGGACTGAAATGAAGCTTGGTCAGCATCCCACACAAACGAATGCTCCACATGCGGGTTTCACATGCCACCAACTCCACATTCACAGGCAACTTCAGCGCCACAGCCGTTTTCAGATAGCCCTCAATGCAAAGGCTCTAGACGCAAATATTGGTGTGAGAGCTAATTCAATCAAGGAAACACTGCATGTTGGTGAAGGGCATATTGAAGAAGGATCAGCCGAGTGGTTCTTGTGGGAGAACAACTCCATTTGGGCTCACTAACTTCACACACCATCAGGCTTCCAAGCAGCTCTCAAGGAAACTCAGTTTTCACGCTCTATGCTTAGTGCCCTTTGTGTGCCTAGGACTGAAATGAACCTGGTAGAGCATCCCACACAAACGAATGCTCCACATGCGGGTTTCACATGCCACCAACTCCACATTCACAGGCAACTTCAGCGCCACAGCCGTTTCAGATAGCCCTCAATGCAAAGGCTCTAGACGCAAAATATTGGTGTGAGAGCTAATTCAATCAAGGAAACACTGCATGTTGGTGAAGGGCATATTGAAGAAGGATCAGCGAGTGGTTCTTGTGGGAGAACAACTCCATTTGGCTAACTAACTTCACACACCATCAGGCTTCCAAGCAGCTCTCAAGGAAACTCAGTTTTCACACTCTATGCTTAGTGCCCTTTGTATGGCTAGGACTGAAATGAACCTGGTAGAGCATCCCACACAAACGAATGCTCCACATGCGGGTTTCACATGCCACCAACTCCACATATACAGGCAACTTCAGCGCCACAGCCGTTTTCAGATAGCCCTCAATGCAAAGGCTCTAGACGCAAATATTGGTGTGAGAGCTAATTCAATCAAGGAAACACTGCATGTTGGTGAAGGGCATATTGAAAAAGGATCAGCCGAGTGGTTCTTGTGGGAGAACAACTCCATTTGGCTCACTAACTTCACACACCATCAGGCTTCCAAGCAGCTCTCAAGGAAACTCAGTTTTCACACTCTATGCTAGTGCTCTTTGTGTGCCTAGGACTGAAATGAAGCTCGGTCAGCATCCCCACACAAACGAATGCTCCACATGCGGGTTTCACATGCCACCAACTCCACATTCACAGGCAACTTCAGCGCCACAGCTGTTTTCAGATAGCCCTCAATGCAAAGGCTCTAGACGCAAATATTGGTGTGAGAGCTAATTCAATCAAGGAAACACTGCATGTTGGTGAAGGGCATATTGAAGAAGGATCAGCCGAGTGGTTCTTGTGGGAGAACAACTCCATGGCTCACTAACTTCACACACCATCAGGCTTCCAAGCAGCTCTCAAGGAAACTCAGTTTTCACACTCTATGCTTAGTGCCCTTTGAGTGCATTATCTAGGAATGAACCTGGTAGAGCATCCCACACAAACGAATGCTCCACATGCGGGTTTCACATGCCACCAACTCCACATTCACAGGCAACTTCAGCGCCACAGCCGTTTTCAGATAGCCCTCAATGCAAAGGCTCTAGACGCAAATATTGGTGTGAGAGCTAATTCAATCAAGGAAACACTGCATGTTGGTGAAGGGCATATTGAAGAAGGATCAGCCGAGTGGTTCTTGTGGGAGAACAACTCCATTTGGCTCACTAACTTCACACACCATCAGGCTTCCAAGCAGCTCTCAAGGAAACTCAGTTTTCACACTCTATGCTTAGTGCCCTTTGTATGCCTAGGACTGAAATGAAGCTTGGAGAGCATCCCACACAAACGAATGCTCCACATGCGGGTTTCACATGCCACCAACTCCACATTCACAGGCAACTTCAGCGCCACAGCCGTTTTCAGATAGCCCTCAATGCAAAGGCTCTAGACGCAAATATTGGTGTGAGAGCTAATTCAATCAAGGAAACACTGCATGTTGGTGAAGGGCATATTGAAGAAGGATCAGCCGAGTGGTTCTTGGGAGAACAACTCCATTTGGCTCACTAACTTCACACACCATCAGGCTTCCAAGCAGCTCTCAAGGAAACTCAGTTTTCACACTCTATGCTTAGTGCCCTTTGTGTGCCTAGGACTGAAATGAAGCTTGGTCAGCATCCCACACAAACGAATGCTCCACATGCGGGTTTCACATGCCACCAACTCCACATTCACAGGCAACTTCAGCGCCACAGCCGTTTTCAGATAGCCCTCAATGCAAAGGCTCTAGACGCAAATATTGGTTTGAGAGCTAATTCAATCAAGGAAACACTGCATGTTGGTGAAGGGCATATTGAAGAAGGATCAGCAGAGTGGTTCTTGTGGGAGAACAACTCCATTTGGCTCACTAACTTCACACACCATCAGGCTTCCAAGCAGCTCTCAAGGAAACTCAGTTTTCACACTCTATGCTTAGTGCCCTTTGTATGGCTAGGACTGAAATGAACCTGGTAGAGCATCCCACACAAACGAATGCTCCACATGCGGGTTTCACATGCCACCAACTCCACATTCACAGGCAACTTCAGCGCCACAGCCGTTTTCAGATAGCCCTCAATGCAAAGGCTCTAGACGCAAATATTGGTGTGAGAGCTAATTCAATCAAGGAAACACTGCATGTTGGTGAAGGGCATATTGAAGAAGGATCAGCCGAGTGGTTCTTGTGGGAGAACAACTCCATTTGGCTCACTAACTTCACACACCATCAGGCTTCCAAGCAGCTCTCAAGGAAACTCAGTTTTCACACTCTATGCTTAGTGCCCTTTGAGTGCATTATCTAGGAATGAACCTGGTAGAGCATCCCACACAAACGAATGCTCCACATGAGGGTTTCACATGCCACCAACTCCACATTCACAGGCAACTTCAGCGCCACAGCCGTTTTCAGATAGCCCTCAATGCAAAGGCTCTAGACGCAAATATTGGTGTGAGAGCTAATTCAATCAAGGAAACACTGCATGTTGGTGAAGGGCATATTGAAGAAGGATCAGCCGAGTGGTTCTTGTGGGAGAACAACTCCATTTGGCTCACTAACTTCACAAACAATCAGGCTTCCAAGCAGCTCTCAAGGAAACTCAGTTTTCACACTCTATGCTTAGTGCCCTTTGTATGGCTAGGACTGAAATGAACCTGGTAGAGCATCCCACACAAACGAATGCTCCACATGCGGGTTTCACATGCCACCAACTCCACATTCACAGGCAACTTCAGCGCCACAGCCGTTTTCAGATAGCCCTCAATGCAAAGGCTCTAGACGCAAATATTGGTGTGAGAGCTAATTCAATCAAGGAAACACTGCATGTTGGTGAAGGGCATATTGAAGAAGGATCAGCCGAGTGGTTCTTGTGGGAGAACAACTCCATTTGGCTCACTAACTTCACACACCATCAGGCTTCAAGCAGCTCTCAAGGAAACTCAGTTTTCACACTCTATGCTTAGTGCCCTTTGTATGCCTAGGACTGAAATGAAGCTTGGAGAGCATCCCACACAAACGAATGCTCCACATGCGGGTTTCACATGCCACCAACTCCACATTCACAGGCAACTTCAGCGCCACAGCCGTTTTCAGATAGCCCTCAATGCAAAGGCTCTAGACGCAAATATTGGTGTGAGAGCTAATTCAATCAAGGAAACACTGCATGTTGGTGAAGGGCATATTGAAGAAGGATCAGCCGAGTGGTTCTTGTGGGAGAACAACTCCATTTGGCTCACTAACTTCACACACCATCAGGCTTCCAAGCAGCTCTCAAGGAAACTCAGTTTTCACACTCTATGCTTAGTGCCCTTTGAGTGCATTATCTAGGGATGAACCTGGTAGAGCATCCCACACAAACGAATGCTCCACATGCGAGTTTCACATGCCACCAACTCCACATTCTCAGGCAACTTCAGCGCCACAGCCGTTTTCAGATAGCCCTCAATGCAAAGGCTCTAGACGCAAATATTGGTGTGAGAGCTAATTCAATCAAGGAAACACTGCATGTTGGTGAAGGGCATATTGAAGAAGGATCAGCCGAGTGGTTCTTGTGGGAGAACAACTCCATTTGGCTCACTAACTTCACACACCATCAGGCTTCCAAGCAGCTCTCAAGGAAACTCAGTTTTCACACTCTATGCTTAGTGCCCTTTGAGTGCATTATCTAGGAATGAACCTGGTAGAGCATCCCACACAAACGAATGCTCCACATGCGGGTTTCACATGCCACCAACTCCACATTCACAGGCAACTTCAGCGCCACAGCCGTTTTCAGATAGCCCTCAATGCAAAGGCTCTAGACACAAATATTGGTGTGAGAGCTAATTCAATCAAGGAAACACTGCATGTTGGTGAAGGGCATATTGAAGAAGGATCAGCCGAGTGGTTCTTGTGGGAGAACAACTCCATTTGGCTCACTAACTTCACACACCATCAGGCTTCCAAGCAGCTCTCAAGGAAACTCAGTTTTCACACTCTATGCTTAGTGCCCTTTGAGTGCATTATCTAGGAATGAACCTGGTAGAGCATCCACACAAACGAATGCTCCACATGCGGGTTTCACATGCCACCAACTCCACATTCACAGGCAACTTCAGCGCCACAGCCGTTTTCAGATAGCCCTCAATGCAAAGGCTCTAGACGCAAATATTGGTGTGAGAGCTAATTCAATCAAGGAAACACTGCATGTTGGTGAAGGGCATATTGAAGAAGGATCAGCCGAGTGGTTCTTGTGGGAGAACAACTCCATTTGGCTCACTAACTTCACACACCATCAGGCTTCCAAGCAGCTCTCAAGGAAACTCAGTTTTCATGCTCTATGCTTAGTACTCTTTGTGTGCCTAGGATTGAAATGAACCTGGTAGAGCATCCCACACAAACGAATGCTCCACATGCGGGTTTCACATGCCACCAACTCCACATTCACAGGCAACTTCAGCGCCACAGCCGTTTTCAGATAGCCCTCAATGCAAAGGCTCTAGACACAAAATATTGGTGTGAGAGCTAATTCAATCAAGGAAACACTGCATGTTGGTGAAGGGCATATTGAAGAAGGATCAGCCGAGTGGTTCTTGTGGGAGAACAACTCCATTTGGCTCACTAACTTCACACACCATCAGGCTTCCAAGCAGCTCTCAAGGAAACTCAGTTTTCACACTCTATGCTTAGTGCCCTTTGTATGGCTAGGACTGAAATGAACCTGGTAGAGCATCCCACACAAACGAATGCTCCACATGCGGGTTTCACATGCCACCAACTCCACATTCACAGGCAACTTCAGCGCCACAGCCGTTTTCAGATAGCCCTCAATGCAAAGGCTCTAGACGCAAATATTGGTGTGAGAGCTAATTCAATCAAGGAAACACTGCATGTTGGTGAAGGGCATATTGAAGAAGGATCAGCCGAGTGGTTCTTGTGGGAGAACAACTCCATTTGGCTCACTAACTTCACACACCATCAGGCTTCCAAGCAGCTCTCAAGGAAACTCAGTTTTCACACTCTATGCTTAGTGCCCTTTGTATGCCTAGGACTGAAATGAAGCTTGGAGAGCATCCCACACAAACGAATGCTCCACATGCGGGTTTCACATGCCACCAACTCCACATTCACAGGCAACTTCAGCGCCACAGCCGTTTTCAGATAGCCCTCAATGCAAAGGCTCTAGACGCAAATATTGGTGTGAGAGCTAATTCAATCAAGGAAACACTGCATGTTGGTGAAGGGCATATTGAAGAAGGATCAGCCGAGTGGTTCTTGTGGGAGAACAACTCCATTTGGCTCACTAACTTCACACACCATCAGGCTTCCAAGCAGCTCTCAAGGAAACTCAGTTTTCACACTCTATGCTTAGTGCCCTTTGAGTGCATTATCTAGGGATGAACCTGGTAGAGCATCCCACACAAACGAATGCTCCACATGCGAGTTTCACATGCCACCAACTCCACATTCACAGGCAACTTCAGCGCCACAGCCGTTTTCAGATAGCCCTCAATGCAAAGGCTCTAGACGCAAATATTGGTGTGAGAGCTAATTCAATCAAGGAAACACTGCATGTTGGTGAAGGGCATATTGAAGAAGGATCAGCCGAGTGGTTCTTGTGGGAGAACAACTCCATTTGGCTCACTAACTTCACACACCATCAGGCTTCCAAGCAGCTCTCAAGGAAACTCAGTTTTCACACTCTATGCTTAGTGCTCTTTTTGTGCCTAGGACTGAAATGAAGCTTGGTCAGCATCCCACACAAACGAATGCTCCACATGCGGGTTTCACATGCCACCAACTCCACATTCACAGGCAACTTCAGCGCCACAGCCGTTTTCAGATAGCCCTCAATGCAAAGGCTCTAGACACAAATATTGGTGTGAGAGCTAATTCAATCAAGGAAACACTGCATGTTGGTGAAGGGCATATTGAAGAAGGATCAGCCGAGTGGTTCTTGTGGGAGAACAACTCCATTTGGCTCACTAACTTCACACACCATCAGGCTTCCAAGCAGCTCTCAAGGAAACTCAGTTTTCACACTCTATGCTTAGTGCCCTTTGAGTGCATTATCTAGGAATGAACCTGGTAGAGCATCCCACACAAACGAATGCTCCACATGCGGGTTTCACATGCCACCAACTCCACATTCACAGGCAACTTCAGCGCCACAGCCGTTTTCAGATAGCCCTCAATGCAAAGGCTCTAGACGCAAATATTGGTGTGAGAGCTAATTCAATCAAGGAAACACTGCATGTTGGTGAAGGGCATATTGAAGAAGGATCAGCCGAGTGGTTCTTGTGGGAGAACAACTCCATTTGGCTCACTAACTTCACACACCATCAGGCTTCCAAGCAGCTCTCAAGGAAACTCAGTTTTCATGCTCTATGCTTAGTACTCTTTGTGTGCCTAGGATTGAAATGAACCTGGTAGAGCATCCCACACAAACGAATGCTCCACATGCGGGTTTCACATGCCACCAACTCCACATTCACAGGCAACTTCAGCGCCACAGCCGTTTTCAGATAGCCCTCAATGCAAAGGCTCTAGACACAAATATTGGTGTGAGAGCTAATTCAATCAAGGAAACACTGCATGTTGGTGAAGGGCATATTGAAGAAGGATCAGCCGAGTGGTTCTTGTGGGAGAACAACTCCATTTGGCTCACTAACTTCACACACCATCAGGCTTCCAAGCAGCTCTCAAGGAAACTCAGTTTTCACACTCTATGCTTAGTGCCCTTTGTATGGCTAGGACTGAAATGAACCTGGTAGAGCATCCCACACAAACGAATGCTCCACATGCGGGTTTCACATGCCACCAACTCCACATTCACAGGCAACTTCAGCGCCACAGCTGTTTTCGGATAGCCCTCAATGCAAAGGCTCTAGACGCAAATATTGGTGTGAGAGCTAATTCAATCAAGGAAACACTGCATGTTGGTGAAGGGCATATTGAAGAAGGATCAGCCGAGTGGTTCTTGTGGGAGAACAACTCCATTTGGCTCACTAACTTCACACACCATCAGGCTTCCAAGCAGCTCTCAAGGAAACTCAGTTTTCACACTCTATGCTTAGTGCCCTTTGTATGCCTAGGACTGAAATGAAGCTTGGAGAGCATCCCACGCAAACGAATGCTCCACATGCGGGTTTCACATGCCACCAAACTCCACATTCACAGGCAACTTCAGCGCCACAGCCGTTTTCAGATAGCCCTCAATGCAAAGGCTCTACACGCAAATATTGGTGTGAGAGCTAATTCAATCAAGGAAACACTGAATGTTGGTGAAGGGCATATTGAAGAAGGATCAGCCGAGTGGTTCTTGTGGGAGAACAACTCCATTTGGCTCACTAACTTCACACACCATCAGGCTTCCAAGCAGCTCTCAAGGAAACTCAGTTTTCACACTCTATGCTTAGTGCTCTTTGTGTGCCTAGGACTGAAATGAAGCTTGTCAGCATCCCACACAAACGAATGCTCCACATGCGGGTTTCACATGCCACCAACTCCACATTCACAGGCAACTTCAGCGCCACAGCCGTTTTCAGATAGCCCACAATGCAAAGGCTCTAGACGCAAATATTGGTGTGAGAGCTAACTCAATCAAGGAAACACTGCATGTTGGTGAAGGGCATATTGAAGAAGGATCAGCCGAGTGGTTCTTGTGGGAGAACAACTCCATTTGGCTCACTAACTTCACACACCATCAGGCTTCCAAGCAGCTCTCAAGGAAACTCAGTTTTCACACTCTATGTTTAGTGCCCTTTGAGTGCATTATCTAGGAATGAACCTGGTAGAGCATCCCACACAAACGAATGCTCCACATGCGGGTTTCACATGCCACCAACTCCACATTCACAGGCAACTTCAGTGCCACAGCCGTTTTCAGATAGCCCTCAATGCAAAGGCTCTAGACGCAAATATTGGTGTGAGAGCTAATTCAATCAAGGAAACACTGCATGTTGGTGAAGGGCATATTGAAGAAGGATCAGCCGAGTGGTTCTTGTGGGAGAACAACTCCATTTGGCTCACTAACTTCACACACCATCAGGCTTCCAAGCAGCTCTCAAGGAAACTCAGTTTTCACACTCTATGCTTAGTGCCCTTTGTATGCCTAGGACTGAAATGAAGCTTGGAGAGCATCCCACACAAACGAATGCTCCACATGCGGGTTTCACATGCCACCAACTCCACATTCACAGGCAACTTCAGCGCCACAGCCGTTTTCAGATAGCCCTCAATGCAAAGGCTCTAGACGCAAATATTGGTGTGAGAGCTAATTCAATCAAGGAAACACTGCATGTTGGTGAAGGGCATATTGAAGAAGGATCAGCCGAGTGGTTCTTGTGGGAGAACAACTCCATTTGGCTCACTAACTTCACACACCATCAGGCTTCCAAGCAGCTCTCAAGGAAACTCAGTTTTCACACTCTATGCTTAGTGCCCTTTGAGTGCATTATCTAGGGATGAACCTGGTAGAGCATCCCACACAAACGAATGCTCCACATGCGAGTTTCACATGCCACCAACTCCACATTCTCAGGCAACTTCAGCGCCACAGCCGTTTTCAGATAGCCCTCAATGCAAAGGCTCTAGACGCAAATATTGGTGTGAGAGCTAATTCAATCAAGGAAACACTGCATGTTGGTGAAGGGCATATTGAAGAAGGATCAGCCGAGTGGTTCTTGTGGGAGAACAACTCCATTTGGCTCACTAACTTCACACACCATCAGGCTTCCAAGCAGCTCTCAAGGAAACTCAGTTTTCACACTCTATGCTTAGTGCTCTTTTTGTGCCTAGGACTGAAATGAAGCTTGGTCAGCATCCCACACAAACGAATGCTCCACATGCGGGTTTCACATGCCACCAACTCCACATTCACAGGCAACTTCAGCGCCACAGCCGTTTTCAGATAGCCCTCAATGCAAAGGCTCTAGACACAAATATTGGTGTGAGAGCTAATTCAATCAAGGAAACACTGCATGTTGGTGAAGGGCATATTGAAGAAGGATCAGCCGAGTGGTTCTTGTGGGAGAACAACTCCATTTGGCTCACTAACTTCACACACCATCAGGCTTCCAAGCAGCTCTCAAGGAAACTCAGTTTTCACACTCTATGCTTAGTGCCCTTTGAGTGCATTATCTAGGAATGAACCTGGTAGAGCATCCCACACAAACGAATGCTCCACATGCGGGTTTCACATGCCACCAACTCCACATTCACAGGCAACTTCAGCGCCACAGCCGTTTTCAGATAGCCCTCAATGCAAAGGCTCTAGACGCAAATATTGGTGTGAGAGCTAATTCAATCAAGGAAACACTGCATGTTGGTGAAGGGCATATTGAAGAAGGATCAGCCGAGTGGTTCTTGTGGGAGAACAACTCCATTTGGCTCACTAACTTCACACACCATCAGGCTTCCAAGCAGCTCTCAAGGAAACTCAGTTTTCACACTCTATGCTTAGTGCCCTTTGAGTGCATTATCTAGGGATGAACCTGGTAGAGCATCCCACACAAACGAATGCTCCACATGCGAGTTTCACATGCCACCAACTCCACATTCTCAGGCAACTTCAGCGCCACAGCCGTTTTCAGATAGCCCTCAATGCAAAGGCTCTAGACGCAAATATTGGTGTGAGAGCTAATTCAATCAAGGAAACACTGCATGTTGGTGAAGGGCATATTGAAGAAGGATCAGCCGAGTGGTTCTTGTGGGAGAACAACTCCATTTGGCTCACTAACTTCACACACCATCAGGCTTCCAAGCAGCTCTCAAGGAAACTCAGTTTTCACACTCTATGCTTAGTGCTCTTTTTGTGCCTAGGACTGAAATGAAGCTTGGTCAGCATCCCACACAAACGAATGCTCCACATGCGGGTTTCACATGCCACCAACTCCACATTCACAGGCAACTTCAGCGCCACAGCCGTTTTCAGATAGCCCTCAATGCAAAGGCTCTAGACACAAATATTGGTGTGAGAGCTAATTCAATCAAGGAAACACTGCATGTTGGTGAAGGGCATATTGAAGAAGGATCAGCCGAGTGGTTCTTGTGGGAGAACAACTCCATTTGGCTCACTAACTTCACACACCATCAGGCTTCCAAGCAGCTCTCAAGGAAACTCAGTTTTCACACTCTATGCTTAGTGCCCTTTGTATGGCTAGGACTGAAATGAACCTGGTAGAGCATCCCACACAAACGAATGCTCCACATGCGGGTTTCACATGCCACCAACTCCACATTCACAGGCAACTTCAGCGCCACAGCTGTTTTCAGATAGCCCTCAATGCAAAGGCTCTAGACGCAAATATTGGTGTGAGAGCTAATTCAATCAAGGAAACACTGCATGTTGGTGAAGGGCATATTGAAGAAGGATCAGCCGAGTGGTTCTTGTGGGAGAACAACTCCATTTGGCTCACTAACTTCACACACCATCAGGCTTCCAAGCAGCTCTCAAGGAAACTCAGTTTTCACACTCTATGCTTAGTGCCCTTTGTATGCCTAGGACTGAAATGAAGCTTGGAGAGCATCCCACGCAAACGAATGCTCCACATGCGGGTTTCACATGCCACCAACTCCACATTCACAGGCAACTTCAGCGCCACAGCCGTTTTCAGATAGCCCTCAATGCAAAGGCTCTACACGCAAATATTGGTGTGAGAGCTAATTCAATCAAGGAAACACTGCATGTTGGTGAAGGGCATATTGAAGAAGGATCAGCCGAGTGGTTCTTGTGGGAGAACAACTCCATTTGGCTCACTAACTTCACACACCATCAGGCTTCCAAGCAGCTCTCAAGGAAACTCAGTTTTCACACTCTATGCTTAGTGCTCTTTGTGTGCTTAGGACTGAAATGAAGCTTGTCAGCATCCCACACAAACGAATGCTCCACATGCGGGTTTCACATGCCACCAACTCCACATTCACAGTCAACTTCAGCGCCACAGCCGTTTTCAGATAGCCCTCAATGCAAAGGCTCTAGACGCAAATATTGGTGTGAGAGCTAACTCAATCAAGGAAACACTGCATGTTGGTGAAGGGCATATTGAAGAAGGATCAGCAGAGTGGTTCTTGTGGGAGAACAACTCCATTTGGCTCACTAACTTCACACACCATCAGGCTTCCAAGCAGCTCTCAAGGAAACTCAGTTTTCACACTCTATGTTTAGTGCCCTTTGAGTGCATTATCTAGGAATGAACCTGGTAGAGCATCCCACACAAACGAATGCTCCACATGCGGGTTTCACATGCCACCAACTCCACATTCAGAGGCAACTTCAGTGCCACAGCCGTTTTCAGATAGCCCTCAATGCAAAGGCTCTAGACGCAAATATTGGTGTGAGAGCTAATTCAATCAAGGAAACACTGCATGTTGGTGAAGGGCATATTGAAGAAGGATCAGCCGAGTGGTTCTTGTGGGAGAACAACTCCATTTGGCTCACTAACTTCACACACCATCAGGCTTCCAAGCAGCTCTCAAGGAAACTCAGTTTTCACACTCTATGCTTAGTGCCCTTTGTATGGCTAGGACTGAAATGAACCTGGTAGAGCATCCCACACAAACGAATGCTCCACATGCGGGTTTCACATGCCACCAACTCCACATTCACAGGCAACTTCAGCGCCACAGCCGTTTTCAGATAGCCCTCAATGCAAAGGCTCTAGACGCAAATATTGGTGTGAGAGCTAATTCAATCAAGGAAACACTGCATGTTGGTGAAGGGCATATTGAAGAAGGATCAGCCGAGTGGTTCTTGTGGGAGAACAACTCCATTTGGCTCACTAACTTCACACACCATCAGGCTTCCAAGCAGCTCTCAAGGAAACTCAGTTTTCACACTCTATGCTTAGTGCTCTTTGTGTGCCTAGGACTGAAATGAAGCTTGTCAGCATCCCACACAAACGAATGCTCCACATGCGGGTTTCACATGCCACCAACTCCACATTCACAGGCAACTTCAGCGCCACAGCCGTTTTCAGATAGCCCTCAATGCAAAGGCTCTAGACGCAAATATTGGTGTGAGAGCTAACTCAATCAAGGAAACACTGCATGTTGGTGAAGGGCATATTGAAGAAGGATCAGCCGAGTGGTTCTTGTGGGAGAACAACTCCATTTGGCTCACTAACTTCACACACCATCAGGCTTCCAAGCAGCTCTCAAGGAAACTCAGTTTTCACACTCTATGCTTAGTGCTCTTTTTGTGCCTAGGACTGAAATGAAGCTTGGTCAGCATCCCACACAAACGAATGCTCCACATGCGGGTTTCACATGCCACCAACTCCACATTCACAGGCAACTTCAGCGCCACAGCCGTTTTCAGATAGCCCTCAATGCAAAGGCTCTAGACGCAAATATTGGTGTGAGAGCTAATTCAATCAAGGAAACACTGCATGTTGGTGAAGGGCATATTGAAGAAGGATCAGCCGAGTGGTTCTTGTGGGAGAACAACTCCATTTGGCTCACTAACTTCACACACCATCAGGCTTCCAAGCAGCTCTCAAGGAAACTCAGTTTTCACACTCTATGCTTAGTGCCCTTTGAGTGCATTATCTAGGAATGAACCTGGTAGAGCATCCCACACAAACGAATGCTCCACATGCGGGTTTCACATGCCACCAACTCCACATTCACAGGCAACTTCAGCGCCACAGCCGTTTTCAGATAGCCCTCAATGCAAAGGCTCTAGACGCAAATATTGGTGTGAGAGCTAATTCAATCAAGGAAACACTGCATGTTGGTGAAGGGCATATTGAAGAAGGATCAGCCGAGTGGTTCTTGTGGGAGAACAACTCCATTTGGCTCACTAACTTCACACACCATCAGGCTTCCAAGCAGCTCTCAAGGAAACTCAGTTTTCATGCTCTATGCTTAGTACTCTTTGTGTGCCTAGGATTGAAATGAACCTGGTAGAGCATCCCACACAAACGAATGCTCCACATGCGGGTTTCACATGCCACCAACTCCACATTCACAGGCAACTTCAGCACCACAGCTGTTTTCAGATAGCCCTCAATGCAAAGGCTCTAGACGCAAATATTGGTGTGAGAGCTAATTCAATCAAGGAAACACTGCATGTTGGTGAAGGGCATATTGAAGAAGGATCAGCCGAGTGGTTCTTGTGGGAGAACAACTCCATTTGGCTCACTAACTTCACACACCATCAGGCTTCCAAGCAGCTCTCAATGAAACTCAGTTTTCACACTCTATGCTTAGTGCCCTTTGTATGGCTAGGACTGAAATGAACCTGGTAGAGCATCCCACACTAACGAATGCTCCACATGCGGGTTTCACATGCCACCAACTCCACATTCACAGTCAACTTCAGCGCCACAGCCGTTTTCAGATAGCCCTCAATGCAAAGGCTCTACACGCAAATATTGGTGTGAGAGCTAATTCAATCAAGGAAACACTGCATGTTGGTGAAGGGCATATTGAAGAAGGATCAGCCGAGTGGTTCTTGTGGGAGAACAACTCCATTTGGCTCACTAACTTCACACACCATCAGGCTTCCAAGCAGCTCTCAAGGAAACTCAGTTTTCACACTCTATGCTTAGTGCCCTTTGAGTGCATTATCTAGGAATGAACCTGGTAGAGCATCCCACACAAACGAATGCTCCACATGCGGGTTTCACATGCCACCAACTCCACATTCACAGGCAACTTCAGCGCCACAGCCGTTTTCAGATAGCCCTCAATGCAAAGGCTCTAGACACAAATATTGGTGTGAGAGCTAATTCAATCAAGGAAACACTGCATGTTGGTGAAGGGCATATTGAAGAAGGATCAGCCGAGTGGTTCTTGTGGGAGAACAACTCCATTTGGCTCACTAACTTCACACACCATCAGGCTTCCAAGCAGCTCTCAAGGAAACTCAGTTTTCACACTCTATGCTTAGTGCCCTTTGTATGGCTAGGACTGAAATGAACCTGGTAGAGCATCCCACACAAACGAATGCTCCACATGCGGGTTTCACATGCCACCAACTCCACATTCACAGGCAACTTCAGCGCCACAGCCGTTTTCAGATAGCCCTCAATGCAAAGGCTCTAGACGCAAATATTGGTGTGAGAGCTAATTCAATCAAGGAAACACTGCATGTTGGTGAAGGGCATATTGAAGAAGGATCAGCCGAGTGGTTCTTGTGGGAGAACAACTCCATTTGGCTCACTAACTTCACACACCATCAGGCTTCCAAGCAGCTCTCAAGGAAACTCAGTTTTCACACTCTATGCTTAGTGCCCTTTGTATGCCTAGGACTGAAATGAAGCTTGGAGAGCATCCCACGCAAACGAATGCTCCACATGCGGGTTTCACATGCCACAAACTCCACATTCACAGGCAACTTCAGCGCCACAGCCGTTTTCAGATAGCCCTCAATGCAAAGGCTCTACACGCAAATATTGGTGTGAGAGCTAATTCAATCAAGGAAACACTGCATGTTGGTGAAGGGCATATTGAAGAAGGATCAGCCGAGTGGTTCTTGTGGGAGAACAACTCCATTTGGCTCACTAACTTCACACACCATCAGGCTTCCAAGCAGCTCTCAAGGAAACTCAGTTTTCACACTCTATGCTTAGTGCTCTTTGTGTGCCTAGGACTGAAATGAAGCTTGTCAGCATCCCACACAAACGAATGCTCCACATGCGGGTTTCACATGCCACCAACTCCACATTCACAGGCAACTTCAGCGCCACAGCCGTTTTCAGATAGCCCTCAATGCAAAGGCTCTAGACGCAAATATTGGTGTGAGAGCTAACTCAATCAAGGAAACACTGCATGTTGGTGAAGGGCATATTGAAGAAGGATCAGCAGAGTGGTTCTTGTGGGAGAACAACTCCATTTGGCTCACTAACTTCACACACCATCAGGCTTCCAAGCAGCTCTCAAGGAAACTCAGTTTTCACACTCTATGCTTAGTGCTCTTTGTGTGCCTAGGACTGAAATGAACCTGGTAGAGCATCCCACACAAACGAATGCTCCACATGCGGGTTTCACATGCCACCAACTCCACATTCACAGGCAACTTCAGCGCCACAGCCGTTTTCAGATAGCCCTCAATGCAAAGGCTCTAGACGCAAATATTGGTGTGAGAGCTAATTCAATCAAGGAAACACTGCATGTTGGTGAAGGGCATATTGAAGAAGGATCAGCCGAGTGGTTCTTGTGGGAGAACAACTCCATTTGGCTCACTAACTTCACACACCATCAGGCTTCCAAGCAGCTCTCAAGGAAACTCAGTTTTCACAATCTATGCTTAGTGCTCTTTGTGTGCCTAGGACTGAAATGAAGCTTGGTCAGCATCCCACACGAACGAATGCTCCACATGCGGGATTCAAATGACACCAACTCCACATTCACAGGCAACTTCAGCGCCACAGCCGTTTTCAGATAGCCCTCAATGCAAAGGCTCTAGACGCAAATATTGGTGTGAGAGCTAACTCAATCAAGGAAACACTGCATGTTGGTGAAGGGCATATTGAAGAAGGATCAGCAGAGTGGTTCTTGTGGGAGAACAACTCCATTTGGCTCACTAACTTCACACACCATCAGGCTTCCAAGCAGCTCTCAAGGAAACTCAGTTTTCACACTGTATGCTTAGTGCCCTTTGTATGGCTAGGACTGAAATGAACCTGGTAGAGCATCCCACACAAACGAATGCTCCACATGCGGGTTTCACATGCCACCAACTCCACATTCACAGGCAACTTCAGCGCCACAGCCGTTTTCAGATAGCCCTCAATGCAAAGGCTCTAGACGCAAATATTGGTGTGAGAGCTAATACAATCAAGGAAACACTGCATGTTGGTGAAGGGCATATTGAAGAAGGATCAGCCGAGTGGTTCTTGTGGGAGAACAACTCCATTTGGCTCACTAACTTCACACACCATCAGGCTTCCAAGCAGCTCTCAAGGAAACTCAGTTTTCACACTCTATGCTTAGTGCCCTTTGAGTGCATTATCTAGGAATGAACCTGGTAGAGCATCCCACACAAACGAATGCTCCACATGCGGGTTTCACATGCCAGCAACTCCACATTCACAGGCAACTTCAGCGCCACAGCCGTTTTCAGATAGCCCTCAATGCAAAGGCTCTACACGCAAATATTGGTGTGAGAGCTAATTCAATCAAGGAAACACTGCATGTTGGTGAAGGGCATATTGAAGAAGGATCAGCCGAGTGGTTCTTGTGGGAGAACAACTCCATTTGGCTCACTAACTTCACACACCATCAGGCTTCCAAGCAGCTCTCAAGGAAACTCAGTTTTCACACTCTATGCTTAGTGCCCTTTGTATGGCTAGGACTCAAATGAACCTGGTAGAGCATCCCACACAAACGAATGCTCCACATGCGGGTTTCACATGCCACCAACTCCACATTCACAGGCAACTTCAGCGCCACAGCCGTTTTCAGATAGCCCTCAATGCAAAGGCTCTAGACGCAAATATTGGTGTGAGAGCTAATTCAATCAAGGAAACACTGCATGTTGGTGAAGGGCATATTGAAGAAGGATCAGCCGAGTGGTTCTTGTGGGAGAACAACTCCATTTGGCTCACTAACTTCACACACCATCAGGCTTCCAAGCAGCTCTCAAGGAAACTCAGTTTTCACACTCTATGCTTAGTGCCCTTTGTATGCCTAGGACTGAAATGAAGCTTGGAGAGCATCCCACGCAAACGAATGCTCCACATGCGGGTTTCACATGCCACAAACTCCACATTCACAGGCAACTTCAGCGCCACAGCCGTTTTCAGATAGCCCTCAATGCAAAGGCTCTAGACGCAAATATTGGTGTGAGAGCTAATTCAATCAAGGAAACACTGCATGTTGGTGAAGGGCATATTGAAGAAGGATCAGCCGAGTGGTTCTTGTGGGAGAACAACTCCATTTGGCTCACTAACTTCACACACCATCAGGCTTCCAAGCAGCTCTCAAGGAAACTCAGTTTTCACACTCTATGCTTAGTGCTCTTTGTGTGCCTAGGACTGAAATGAAGCTTGTCAGCATCCCACACAAACGAATGCTCCACATGCGGGTTTCACATGCCACCAACTCCACATTCACAGGCAACTTCAGCGCCACAGCCGTTTTCAGATAGCCCTCAATGCAAAGGCTCTAGACGCAAATATTGGTGTGAGAGCTAACTCAATCAAGGAAACACTGCATGTTGGTGAAGGGCATATTGAAGAAGGATCAGCAGAGTGGTTCTTGTGGGAGAACAACTCCATTTGGCTCACTAACTTCACACACCATCAGGCTTCCAAGCAGCTCTCAAGGAAACTCAGTTTTCACACTCTATGCTTAGTTCCCTTTGTATGGCTAGGACTGAAATGAACCTGGTAGAGCATCCCACACAAACGAATGCTCCACATGCGGGTTTCACATGCCACCAACTCCACATTCACAGGCAACTTCAGCGCCACAGCCGTTTTCAGATAGCCCTCAATGCAAAGGCTCTAGACGCAAATATTGGTGTGAGAGCTAATTCAATCAAGGAAACACTGCATGTTGGTGAAGGGCATATTGAAGAAGGATCATCCAAGTCTTTCTTGTGGGAGAACAACTCCATTTGGCTCACTAACTTCACACATCATCAGGCTTCCAAGCAGCTCTCAAGGAAACTCAGATTTCACAATCTATGCTTAGTGCTCTTTGTGTGCCTAGGACTGAAATGAAGCTTGGTCAGCATCCCACACGAACGAATGCTCCACATGCGGGATTCACATGACACCAACTCCACATTCACAGGCAACTTCAGCGCCACAGCCGTTTTCAGATAGCCCTCAATGCAAAGGCTCTAGACGCAAATATTGGTGTGAGAGCTAACTCAATCAAGGAAACACTGCATGTTGGTGAAGGGCATATTGAAGAAGGATCAGCAGAGTGGTTCTTGTGGGAGAACAACTCCATTTGGCTCACTAACTTCACACACCATCAGGCTTCCAAGCAGCTCTCAATGAAACTCAGTTTTCACACTGTATGCTTAGTGCCCTTTGTATGGCTAGGACTGAAATGAACCTGGTAGAGCATCCCACACAAACGAATGCTCCACATGCGGGTTTCACATGCCACCAACTCCACATTCACAGGCAACTTCAGCGCCACAGCCGTTTTCAGATAGCCCTCAATGCAAAGGCTCTAGACGCAAATATTGGTGTGAGAGCTAATACAATCAAGGAAACACTGCATGTTGGTGAAGGGCATATTGAAGAAGGATCAGCCGAGTGGTTCTTGTGGGAGAACAACTCCATTTGGCTCACTAACTTCACACACCATCAGGCTTCCAAGCAGCTCTCAAGGAAACTCAGTTTTCACACTCTATGCTTAGTGCCCTTTGAGTGCATTATCTAGGAATGAACCTGGTAGAGCATCCCACACAAACGAATGCTCCACATGCGGGTTTCACATGCCACCAACTCCACATTCACAGGCAACTTCAGCGCCACAGCCGTTTTCAGATAGCCCTCAATGCAAAGGCTCTAGACGCAAATATTGGTGTGAGAGCTAATTCAATCAAGGAAACACTGCATGTTGGTGAAGGGCATATTGAAGAAGGATCAGCCGAGTGGTTCTTGTGGGAGAACAACTCCATTTGGCTCACTAACTTCACACACCATCAGGCTTCCAAGCAGCTCTCAAGGAAACTCAGTTTTCACACTCTATGTTTAGTGCCCTTTGTATGGCTAGGACTGAAATGAACCTGGTAGAGCATCCCAAACAAACGAATGCTCCACATGCGGGTTTCACATGCCACCAACTCCACATTTACAGGCAACTTCAGCGCCACAGCCGTTTTCAGATATCCCTCAATGCAAAGGCTCTAGACGCAAATATTGGTGTGAGAGCTAATTCAATCAAGGAAACACTGCATGTTGGTGAAGGGCATATTGAAGAAGGATCAGCCGAGTGGTTCTTGTGGGAGAACAACTCCATTTGGCTCACTAACTTCACACACCATCAGGCTTCCAAGCAGCTCTCAAGGAAACTCAGTTTTCACACTCTATGCTAGTGCTCTTTGTGTGCCTAGGACTGAAATGAAGCTTGGTCAGCATCCCACACAAACGAATGCTCCACATGCGGGTTTCACATGCCACCAACTCCACATTCACAGGCAACTTCAGCGCCACAGCCATTTTCAGATAGCCCTCAATGCAAAGGCTCTAGACGCAAATATTGGTGTGAGAGCTAATTCAATCAAGGAAACACTGAATGTTGGTGAAGGGCATATTGAAGAAGGATCAGCCAAGTGGTTCTTGTGGGAGAACAACTCCATTTGGCTCACTAACTTCACACACCATCAGGCTTCCAAGCAGCTCTCAAGGAAACTCAGTTTTCACACTCTATGCTTAGTGCCCTTTGAGTGCATTATCTAGGAATGAACCTGGTAGAGCATCCCACACAAACGAATGCTCCACATGCGGGTTTCACATGCCACCAACTCCACATTCACAGGCAACTTCAGCGCCACAGCCGTTTTCAGATAGCCCTCAATGCAAAGGCTCTAGACGCAAATATTGGTGTGAGAGCTAATTCAATCAAGGAAACACTGCATGTTGGTGAAGGGTATATTGAAGAAGGATCAGCAGAGTGGTTCTTGTGGGAGAACAACTCCATTTGGCTCACTAACTTCACACACCATCAGGCTTCCAAGCAGCTCTCAAGGAAACTCAGTTTTCACATTCTATGCTTAGTGCTCTTTGTGTGCCTAGGACTGAAATGAAGCTTGGTAGAGCATCCCACACAAACGAATGCTCCACATGCGGGTTTCACATGCCACCAACTCCACATTGACAGGCAACTTCAGCGCCACAGCCGTTTTCAGATAGCCCTCAATGCAAAGGCTCTAGACGCAAATATTGGTGTGAGAGCTAATTCAATCAAGGAAACACTGCATGTTGGTGAAGGGCATATTGAAGAAGGATCAGCCGAGTGGTTCTTGTGGGAAAACAACTCCATTTGGCTCACTAACTTCACACACCATCAGGCTTCCAAGCAGCTCTCAATGAAACTCAGTTTTCACACTCTATGTTTAGTGCCCTTTGAGTGCATTATCTAGGAATGAACCTGGTAGAGCATCCCACACAAACGAATGCTCCACATGCGGGTTTCACATGCCACCAACTCCACATTCACAGGCAACTTCAGCGCCACAGCCGTTTTCAGATAGCCCTCAATGCAAAGGCTCTAGACGCAAATATTGGTGTGAGAGCTAACTCAATCAAGGAAACACTGCATGTTGGTGAAGGGCATATTGAAGAAGGATCAGCAGAGTGGTTCTTGTGGGAGAACAACTCCATTTGGCTCACTAACTTCACACACCATCAGGCTTCCAAGCAGCTCTCAAGGAAACTCAGTTTTCACATTCTATGCTTAGTGCTCTTTGTGTGCCTAGGACTGAAATGAAGCTTGGTCAGCATCCCACACGAACGAATGCTCCACATGCGGGTTTCACATGCCACCAACTCCACATTCACAGGCAACTTCAACGCCACAGCCGTTTTCAGATAGCCCTCAATGCAAAGGCTCTAGACGCAAATATTGGTGTGAGAGCTAACTCAATCAAGGAAACACTGCATGTTGGTGAAGGGCATATTGAAGAAGGATCAGCAGAGTGGTTCTTGTGGGAGAACAACTCCATTTGGCTCACTAACTTCACACACCATCAGGCTTCCAAGCAGCTCTCAAGGAAACTCAGTTTTCACACTCTATGCTTAGTTCCCTTTGTATGGCTAGGACTGAAATGAACCTGGTAGAGCATCCCACACAAACGAATGCTCCACATGCGGGTTTCACATGCCACCAACTCCACATTCACAGGCAACTTCAGCGCCACAGCCGTTTTCAGATAGCCCTCAATGCAAAGGCTCTAGACGCAAATATTGGTGTGAGAGCTAATTCAATCAAGGAAACACTGCATGTTGGTGAAGGGCATATTGAAGAAGGATCATCCAAGTGGTTCTTGTGGGAGAACAACTCCATTTGGCTCACTAACTTCACACATCATCAGGCTTCCAAGCAGCTCTCAAGGAAACTCAGATTTCACAATCTATGCTTAGTGCTCTTTGTGTGCCTAGGACTGAAATGAAGCTTGGTCAGCATCCCACACGAACGAATGCTCCACATGCGGGATTCACATGACACCAACTCCACATTCACAGGCAACTTCAGCGCCACAGCCGTTTTCAGATAGCCCTCAATGCAAAGGCTCTAGACGCAAATATTGGTGTGAGAGCTAACTCAATCAAGGAAACACTGCATGTTGGTGAAGGGCATATTGAAGAAGGATCAGCCGAGTGGTTCTTGTGGGAGAACAACTCCATTTGGCTCACTAACTTCACACACCATCAGGCTTCCAAGCAGCTCTCAAGGAAACTCAGTTTTCACACTCTATGCTTAGTGCCCTTTGTAAGGCTAGGACTGAAATGAACCTGGTAGAGCATCCCACACAAACGAATGCTCCACATGCGGGTTTCACATGCCACCAACTCCACATTCACAGGCAACTTCAGCGCCACAGCCGTTTTCAGATAGCCCTCAATGCAAAGGCTCTAGACGCAAATATTGGTGTGAGAGCTAATACAATCAAGGAAACACTGCATGTTGGTGAAGGGCATATTGAAGAAGGATCAGCCGAGTGGTTCTTGTGGGAGAACAACTCCATTTGGCTCACTAACTTCACACACCATCAGGCTTCCAAGCAGCTCTCAAGGAAACTCAGTTTTCACACTCTATGCTTAGTGCTCTTTGAGTGCATTATCTAGGAATGAACCTGGTAGAGCATCCCACACAAACGAATGCTCCACATGCGGGTTTCACATGCCACCAACTCCACATTCACAGGCAACTTCAGCGCCACAGCCGTTTTCAGATAGCCCTCAATGCAAAGGCTCTAGACGCAAATATTGGTGTGAGAGCTAATTCAATCAAGGAAACACTGCATGTTGGTGAAGGGCATATTGAAGAAGGATCAGCCGAGTGGTTCTTGTGGGAGAACAACTCCATTTGGCTCACTAACTTCACACACCATCAGGCTTCCAAGCAGCTCTCAAGGAAACTCAGTTTTCACACTCTATGTTTAGTGCCCTTTGTATGGCTAGGACTGAAATGAACCTGGTAGAGCATCCCAAACAAACGAATGCTCCACATGCGGGTTTCACATGCCACCAACTCCACATTTACAGGCAACTTCAGCGCCACAGCCGTTTTCAGATATCCCTCAATGCAAAGGCTCTAGACGCAAATATTGGTGTGAGAGCTAATTCAATCAAGGAAACACTGCATGTTGGTGAAGGGCATATTGAAGAAGGATCAGCCGAGTGGTTCTTGTGGGAGAACAACTCCATTTGGCTCACTAACTTCACACACCATCAGGCTTCCAAGCAGCTCTCAAGGAAACTCAGTTTTCACACTCTATGCTAGTGCTCTTTGTGTGCCTAGGACTGAAATGAAGCTTGGTCAGCATCCCACACAAACGAATGCTCCACATGCGGGTTTCACATGCCACCAACTCCACATTCACAGGCAACTTCAGCGCCACAGCCATTTTCAGATAGCCCTCAATGCAAAGGCTCTAGACGCAAATATTGGTGTGAGAGCTAATTCAATCAAGGAAACACTGAATGTTGGTGAAGGGCATATTGAAGAAGGATCAGCCAAGTGGTTCTTGTGGGAGAACAACTCCATTTGGCTCACTAACTTCACACACCATCAGGCTTCCAAGCAGCTCTCAAGGAAACTCAGTTTTCACACTCTATGCTTAGTGCCCTTTGAGTGCATTATCTAGGAATGAACCTGGTAGAGCATCCCACACAAACGAATGCTCCACATGCGGGTTTCACATGCCACCAACTCCACATTCACAGGCAACTTCAGCGCCACAGCCGTTTTCAGATAGCCCTCAATGCAAAGGCTCTAGACGCAAATATTGGTGTGAGAGCTAATTCAATCAAGGAAACACTGCATGTTGGTGAAGGGTATATTGAAGAAGGATCAGCCGAGTGGTTCTTGTGGGAGAACAACTCCATTTGGCTCACTAACTTCACACACCATCAGGCTTCCAAGCAGCTCTCAAGGAAACTCAGTTTTCACATTCTATGCTTAGTGCTCTTTGTGTGCCTAGGACTGAAATGAAGCTTGGTAGAGCATCCCACACAAACGAATGCTCCACATGCGGGTTTCACATGCCACCAACTCCACATTGACAGGCAACTTCAGCGCCACAGCCGTTTTCAGATAGCCCTCAATGCAAAGGCTCTAGACGCAAATATTGGTGTGAGAGCTAATTCAATCAAGGAAACACTGCATGTTGGTGAAGGGCATATTGAAGAAGGATCAGCCGAGTGGTTCTTGTGGGAAAACAACTCCATTTGGCTCACTAACTTCACACACCATCAGGCTTCCAAGCAGCTCTCAATGAAACTCAGTTTTCACACTCTATGTTTAGTGCCCTTTGAGTGCATTATCTAGGAATGAACCTGGTAGAGCATCCCACACAAACGAATGCTCCACATGCGGGTTTCACATGCCACCAACTCCACATTCACAGGCAACTTCAGCGCCACAGCCGTTTTCAGATAGCCCTCAATGCAAAGGCTCTAGACGCAAATATTGGTGTGAGAGCTAACTCAATCAAGGAAACACTGCATGTTGGTGAAGGGCATATTGAAGAAGGATCAGCAGAGTGGTTCTTGTGGGAGAACAACTCCATTTGGCTCACTAACTTCACACACCATCAGGCTTCCAAGCAGCTCTCAAGGAAACTCAGTTTTCACATTCTATGCTTAGTGCTCTTTGTGTGCCTAGGACTGAAATGAAGCTTGGTCAGCATCCCACACGAACGAATGCTCCACATGCGGGTTTCACATGCCACCAACTCCACATTCACAGGCAACTTCAACGCCACAGCCGTTTTCAGATAGCCCTCAATGCAAAGGCTCTAGACGCAAATATTGGTGTGAGAGCTAACTCAATCAAGGAAACACTGCATGTTGGTGAAGGGCATATTGAAGAAGGATCAGCAGAGTGGTTCTTGTGGGAGAACAACTCCATTTGGCTCACTAACTTCACACACCATCAGGCTTCCAAGCAGCTCTCAAGGAAACTCAGTTTTCACACTCTATGCTTAGTTCCCTTTGTATGGCTAGGACTGAAATGAACCTGGTAGAGCATCCCACACAAACGAATGCTCCACATGCGGGTTTCACATGCCACCAACTCCACATTCACAGGCAACTTCAGCGCCACAGCCGTTTTCAGATAGCCCTCAATGCAAAGGCTCTAGACGCAAATATTGGTGTGAGAGCTAATTCAATCAAGGAAACACTGCATGTTGGTGAAGGGCATATTGAAGAAGGATCATCCAAGTGGTTCTTGTGGGAGAACAACTCCATTTGGCTCACTAACTTCACACATCATCAGGCTTCCAAGCAGCTCTCAAGGAAACTCAGATTTCACAATCTATGCTTAGTGCTCTTTGTGTGCCTAGGACTGAAATGAAGCTTGGTCAGCATCCCACACGAACGAATGCTCCACATGCGGGATTCACATGACACCAACTCCACATTCACAGGCAACTTCAGCGCCACAGCCGTTTTCAGATAGCCCTCAATGCAAAGGCTCTAGACGCAAATATTGGTGTGAGAGCTAACTCAATCAAGGAAACACTGCATGTTGGTGAAGGGCATATTGAAGAAGGATCAGCAGAGTGGTTCTTGTGGGAGAACAACTCCATTTGGCTCACTAACTTCACACACCATCAGGCTTCCAAGCAGCTCTCAAGGAAACTCAGTTTTCACACTCTATGCTTAGTGCCCTTTGAGTGCATTATCTAGGAATGAACCTGGTAGAGCATCCCACACAAACGAATGCTCCACATGCGGGTTTCACATGCCACCAACTCCACATTCACAGGCAACTTCAGCGCCACAGCCGTTTTCAGATAGCCCTCAATGCAAAGGCTCTAGACGCAAATATTGGTGTGAGAGCTAATTCAATCAAGGAAACACTGCATGTTGGTGAAGGGCATATTGAAGAAGGATCAGCCGAGTGGTTCTTGTGGGAGAACAACTCCATTTGGCTCACTAACTTCACACACCATCAGGCTTCCAAGCAGCTCTCAAGGAAACTCAGTTTTCATGCTCTATGCTTAGTACTCTTTGTGTGCCTAGGATTGAAATGAACCTGGTAGAGCATCCCACACAAACGAATGCTCCACATGCGGGTTTCACATGCCACCAACTCCACATTCACAGGCAACTTCAGCGCCACAGCTGTTTTCAGATAGCCCTCAATGCAAAGGCTCTAGACGCAAATATTGGTGTGAGAGCTAATTCAATCAAGGAAACACTGCATGTTGGTGAAGGGCATATTGAAGAAGGATCAGCCGAGTGGTTCTTGTGGGAGAACAACTCCATTTGGCTCACTAACTTCACACACCATCAGGCTTCCAAGCAGCTCTCAATGAAACTCAGTTTTCACACTCTATGCTTAGTGCCCTTTGTATGGCTAGGACTGAAATGAACCTGGTAGAGCATCCCACACTAACGAATGCTCCACATGCGGGTTTCACATGCCACCAACTCCACATTCACAGTCAACTTCAGCGCCACAGCCGTTTTCAGATAGCCCTCAATGCAAAGGCTCTAGACGCAAATATTGGTGTGAGAGCTAATTCAATCAAGGAAACACTGCATGTTGGTGAAGGGCATATTGAAGAAGGATCAGCCGAGTGGTTCTTGTGGGAGAACAACTCCATTTGGCTCACTAACTTCACACACCATCAGGCTTCCAAGCAGCTCTCAAGGAAACTCAGTTTTCACACTCTATACTTAGTGCCCTTTGAGTGCATTATCTAGGAATGAACCTGGTAGAGCATCCCACACAAACGAATGCTCCACATGCGGGTTTCACATGCCACCAACTCCACATTCACAGGCAACTTCAGCGCCACAGCCGTTTTCAGATAGCCCTCAATGCAAAGGCTCTAGACACAAATATTGGTGTGAGAGCTAATTCAATCAAGGAAACACTGCATGTTGGTGAAGGGCATATTGAAGAAGGATCAGCCGAGTGGTTCTTGTGGGAGAACAACTCCATTTGGCTCACTAACTTCACACACCATCAGGCTTCCAAGCAGCTCTCAAGGAAACTCAGTTTTCACACTCTATGCTTAGTGCCCTTTGTATGGCTAGGACTGAAATGAACCTGGTAGAGCATCCCACACAAACGAATGCTCCACATGCGGGTTTCACATGCCACCAACTCCACATTCACAGGCAACTTCAGCGCCACAGCCGTTTTCAGATAGCCCTCAATGCAAAGGCTCTAGACGCAAATATTGGTGTGAGAGCTAACTCAATCAAGGAAACACTGCATGTTGGTGAAGGGCATATTGAAGAAGGATCAGCAGAGTGGTTCTTGTGGGAGAACAACTCCATTTGGCTCACTAACTTCACACACCATCAGGCTTCCAAGCAGCTCTCAAGGAAACTCAGTTTTCACACTCTATGCTTAGTGCTCTTTGTGTGCCTAGGACTGAAATGAACCTGGTAGAGCATCCCACACAAACGAATGCTCCACATGCGGGTTTCACATGCCACCAACTCCACATTCACAGGCAACTTCAGCGCCACAGCCGTTTTCAGATAGCCCTCAATGCAAAGGCTCTAGACGCAAATATTGGTGTGAGAGCTAATTCAATCAAGGAAACACTGCATGTTGGTGAAGGGCATATTGAAGAAGGATCAGCCGAGTGGTTCTTGTGGGAGAACAACTCCATTTGGCTCACTAACTTCACACACCATCAGGCTTCCAAGCAGCTCTCAAGGAAACTCAGTTTTCACAATCTATGCTTAGTGCTCTTTGTGTGCCTAGGACTGAAATGAAGCTTGGTCAGCATCCCACACGGACGAATGCTCCACATGCGGGATTCAAATGACACCAACTCCACATTCACAGGCAACTTCAGCGCCACAGCCGTTTTCAGATAGCCCTCAATGCAAAGGCTCTAGACGCAAATATTGGTGTGAGAGCTAACTCAATCAAGGAAACACTGCATGTTGGTGAAGGGCATATTGAAGAAGGATCAGCAGAGTGGTTCTTGTGGGAGAACAACTCCATTTGGCTCACTAACTTCACACACCATCAGGCTTCCAAGCAGCTCTCAAGGAAACTCAGTTTTCACACTCTATGCTTAGTGCCCTTTGTATGGCTAGGACTGAAATGAACCTGGTAGAGCATCCCACACAAACGAATGCTCCACATGCGGGTTTCACATGCCACCAACTCCACATTCACAGGCAACTTCAGCGCCACAGCCGTTTTCAGATAGCCCTCAATGCAAAGGCTCTAGACGCAAATATTGGTGTGAGAGCTAATACAATCAAGGAAACACTGCATGTTGGTGAAGGGCATATTGAAGAAGGATCAGCCGAGTGGTTCTTGTGGGAGAACAACTCCATTTGGCTCACTAACTTCACACACCATCAGGCTTCCAAGCAGCTCTCAAGGAAACTCAGTTTTCACACTCTATGCTTAGTGCCCTTTGAGTGCATTATCTAGGAATGAACCTGGTAGAGCATCCCACACAAACGAATGCTCCACATGCGGGTTTCACATGCCAGCAACTCCACATTCACAGGCAACTTCAGCGCCACAGCCGTTTTCAGATAGCCCTCAATGCAAAGGCTCTACACGCAAATATTGGTGTGAGAGCTAATTCAATCAAGGAAACACTGCATGTTGGTGAAGGGCATATTGAAGAAGGATCAGCCGAGTGGTTCTTGTGGGAGAACAACTCCATTTGGCTCACTAACTTCACACACCATCAGGCTTCCAAGCAGCTCTCAAGGAAACTCAGTTTTCACACTCTATGCTTAGTGCCCTTTGTATGGCTAGGACTCAAATGAACCTGGTAGAGCATCCCACACAAACGAATGCTCCACATGCGGGTTTCACATGCCACCAACTCCACATTCACAGGCAACTTCAGCGCCACAGCCGTTTTCAGATAGCCCTCAATGCAAAGGCTCTAGACGCAAATATTGGTGTGAGAGCTAATTCAATCAAGGAAACACTGCATGTTGGTGAAGGGCATATTGAAGAAGGATCAGCCGAGTGGTTCTTGTGGGAGAACAACTCCATTTGGCTCACTAACTTCACACACCATCAGGCTTCCAAGCAGCTCTCAAGGAAACTCAGTTTTCACACTCTATGCTTAGTGCCCTTTGTATGCCTAGGACTGAAATGAAGCTTGGAGAGCATCCCACGCAAACGAATGCTCCACATGCGGGGTTTCACATGCCACAAACTCCACATTCACAGGCAACTTCAGCGCCACAGCCGTTTTCAGATAGCCCTCAATGCAAAGGCTCTACACGCAAATATTGGTGTGAGAGCTAATTCAATCAAGGAAACACTGCATGTTGGTGAAGGGCATATTGAAGAAGGATCAGCCGAGTGGTTCTTGTGGGAGAACAACTCCATTTGGCTCACTAACTTCACACACCATCAGGCTTCCAAGCAGCTCTCAAGGAAACTCAGTTTTCACACTCTATGCTTAGTGCTCTTTGTGTGCCTAGGACTGAAATGAAGCTTGTCAGCATCCCACACAAACGAATGCTCCACATGCGGGTTTCACATGCCACCAACTCCACATTCACAGGCAACTTCAGCGCCACAGCCGTTTTCAGATAGCCCTCAATGCAAAGGCTCTAGACGCAAATATTGCTGTGAGAGCTAACTCAATCAAGGAAACACTGCATGTTGGTGAAGGGCATATTGAAGAAGGATCAGCAGAGTGGTTCTTGTGGGAGAACAACTCCATTTGGCTCACTAACTTCACACACCATCAGGCTTCCAAGCAGCTCTCAAGGAAACTCAGTTTTCACACTCTATGCTTAGTTCCCTTTGTATGGCTAGGACTGAAATGAACCTGGTAGAGCATCCCACACAAACGAATGCTCCACATGCGGGTTTCACATGCCACCAACTCCACATTCACAGGCAACTTCAGCGCCACAGCCGTTTTCAGATAGCCCTCAATGCAAAGGCTCTAGACGCAAATATTGGTGTGAGAGCTAATTCAATCAAGGAAACACTGCATGTTGGTGAAGGGCATATTGAAGAAGGATCATCCAAGTGGTTCTTGTGGGAGAACAACTCCATTTGGCTCACTAACTTCACACATCATCAGGCTTCCAAGCAGCTCTCAAGGAAACTCAGATTTCACAATCTATGCTTAGTGCTCTTTGTGTGCCTAGGACTGAAATGAAGCTTGGTCAGCATCCCACACGAACGAATGCTCCACATGCGGGATTCACATGACACCAACTCCACATTCACAGGCAACTTCAGCGCCACAGCCGTTTTCAGATAGCCCTCAATGCAAAGGCTCTAGACGCAAATATTGGTGTGAGAGCTAACTCAATCAAGGAAACACTGCATGTTGGTGAAGGGCATATTGAAGAAGGATCAGCAGAGTGGTTCTTGTGGGAGAACAACTCCATTTGGCTCACTAACTTCACACACCATCAGGCTTCCAAGCAGCTCTCAATGAAACTCAGTTTTCACACTGTATGCTTAGTGCCCTTTGTATGGCTAGGACTGAAATGAACCTGGTAGAGCATCCCACACAAACGAATGCTCCACATGCGGGTTTCACATGCCACCAACTCCACATTCACAGGCAACTTCAGCGCCACAGCCGTTTTCAGATAGCCCTCAATGCAAAGGCTCTAGACGCAAATATTGGTGTGAGAGCTAATACAATCAAGGAAACACTGCATGTTGGTGAAGGGCATATTGAAGAAGGATCAGCCGAGTGGTTCTTGTGGGAGAACAACTCCATTTGGCTCACTAACTTCACACACCATCAGGCTTCCAAGCAGCTCTCAAGGAAACTCAGTTTTCACACTCTATGCTTAGTGCTCTTTGAGTGCATTATCTAGGAATGAACCTGGTAGAGCATCCCACACAAACGAATGCTCCACATGCGGGTTTCACATGCCACCAACTCCACATTGACAGGCAACTTCAGCGCCACAGCCGTTTTCAGATAGCCCTCAATGCAAAGGCTCTAGACGCAAATATTGGTGTGAGAGCTAATTCAATCAAGGAAACACTGCATGTTGGTGAAGGGCATATTGAAGAAGGATCAGCCGAGTGGTTCTTGTGGGAGAACAACTCCATTTGGCTCACTAACTTCACACACCATCAGGCTTCCAAGCAGCTCTCAAGGAAACTCAGTTTTCACACTCTATGTTTAGTGCCCTTTGTATGGCTAGGACTGAAATGAACCTGGTAGAGCATCCCAAACAAACGAATGCTCCACATGCGGGTTTCACATGCCACCAACTCCACATTTACAGGCAACTTCAGCGCCACAGCCGTTTTCAGATAGCCCTCAATGCAAAGGCTCTAGACGCAAATATTGGTGTGAGAGCTAATTCAATCAAGGAAACACTGCATGTTGGTGAAGGGCATATTGAAGAAGGATCAGCCGAGTGGTTCTTGTGGGAGAACAACTCCATTTGGCTCACTAACTTCACACACCATCAGGCTTCCAAGCAGCTCTCAAGGAAACTCAGTTTTCACACTCTATGCTAGTGCTCTTTGTGTGCCTAGGACTGAAATGAAGCTTGGTCAGCATCCCACACAAACGAATGCTCCACATGCGGGTTTCACATGCCACCAACTCACATTCACAGGCAACTTCAGCGCCACAGCCATTTTCAGATAGCCCTCAATGCAAAGGCTCTAGACGCAAATATTGGTGTGAGAGCTAATTCAATCAAGGAAACACTGAATGTTGGTGAAGGGCATATTGAAGAAGGATCAGCCAAGTGGTTCTTGTGGGAGAACAACTCCATTTGGCTCACTAACTTCACACACCATCAGGCTTCCAAGCAGCTCTCAAGGAAACTCAGTTTTCACATTCTATGCTTAGTGCCCTTTGAGTGCATTATCTAGGAATGAACCTGGTAGAGCATCCCACACAAACGAATGCTCCACATGCGGGTTTCACATGCCACCAACTCCACATTCACAGGCAACTTCAGCGCCACAGCCGTTTTCAGATAGCCCTCAATGCAAAGGCTCTAGACGCAAATATTGGTGTGAGAGCTAATTCAATCAAGGAAACACTGCATGTTGGTGAAGGGTATATTGAAGAAGGATCAGCCGAGTGGTTCTTGTGGGAGAACAACTCCATTTGGCTCACTAACTTCACACACCATCAGGCTTCCAAGCAGCTCTCAAGGAAACTCAGTTTTCACATTCTATGCTTAGTGCTCTTTGTGTGCCTAGGACTGAAATGAAGCTTGGTAGAGCATCCCACACAAACGAATGCTCCACATGCGGGTTTCACATGCCACCAACTCCACATTGACAGGCAACTTCAGCGCCACAGCCGTTTTCAGATAGCCCTCAATGCAAAGGCTCTAGACGCAAATATTGGTGTGAGAGCTAATTCAATCAAGGAAACACTGCATGTTGGTGAAGGGCATATTGAAGAAGGATCAGCCGAGTGGTTCTTGTGGGAAAACAACTCCATTTGGCTCACTAACTTCACACACCATCAGGCTTCCAAGCAGCTCTCAATGAAACTCAGTTTTCACACTCTATGTTTAGTGCCCTTTGAGTGCATTATCTAGGAATGAACCTGGTAGAGCATCCCACACAAACGAATGCTCCACATGCGGGTTTCACATGCCACCAACTCCACATTCACAGGCAACTTCAGCGCCACAGCCGTTTTCAGATAGCCCTCAATGCAAAGGCTCTAGACGCAAATATTGGTGTGAGAGCTAACTCAATCAAGGAAACACTGCATGTTGGTGAAGGGCATATTGAAGAAGGATCAGCAGAGTGGTTCTTGTGGGAGAACAACTCCATTTGGCTCACTAACTTCACACACCATCAGGCTTCCAAGCAGCTCTCAAGGAAACTCAGTTTTCACATTCTATGCTTAGTGCTCTTTGTGTGCCTAGGACTGAAATGAAGCTTGGTCAGCATCCCACACGAACGAATGCTCCACATGCGGGTTTCACATGCCACCAACTCCACATTCACAGGCAACTTCAACGCCACAGCCGTTTTCAGATAGCCCTCAATGCAAAGGCTCTAGACGCAAATATTGGTGTGAGAGCTAACTCAATCAAGGAAACACTGCATGTTGGTGAAGGGCATATTGAAGAAGGATCAGCAGAGTGGTTCTTGTGGGAGAACAACTCCATTTGGCTCACTAACTTCACACACCATCAGGCTTCCAAGCAGCTCTCAAGGAAACTCAGTTTTCACACTCTATGCTTAGTTCCCTTTGTATGGCTAGGACTGAAATGAACCTGGTAGAGCATCCCACACAAACGAATGCTCCACATGCGGGTTTCACATGCCACCAACTCCACATTCACAGGCAACTTCAGCGCAACAGCCGTTTTCAGATAGCCCTCAATGCAAAGGCTCTAGACGCAAATATTGGTGTGAGAGCTAATTCAATCAAGGAAACACTGCATGTTGGTGAAGGGCATATTGAAGAAGGATCATCCAAGTGGTTCTTGTGGGAGAACAACTCCATTTGGCTCACTAACTTCACACATCATCAGGCTTCCAAGCAGCTCTCAAGGAAACTCAGATTTCACAATCTATGCTTAGTGCTCTTTGTGTGCCTAGGACTGAAATGAAGCTTGGTCAGCATCCCACACGAACGAATGCTCCACATGCGGGATTCACATGACACCAACTCCACATTCACAGGCAACTTCAGCGCCACAGCCGTTTTCAGATAGCCCTCAATGCAAAGGCTCTAGACGCAAATATTGGTGTGAGAGCTAACTCAATCAAGGAAACACTGCATGTTGGTGAAGGGCATATTGAAGAAGGATCAGCAGAGTGGTTCTTGTGGGAGAACAACTCCATTTGGCTCACTAACTTCACACACCATCAGGCTTCCAAGCAGCTCTCAATGAAACTCAGTTTTCACACTGTATGCTTAGTGCCCTTTGTATGGCTAGGACTGAAATGAACCTGGTAGAGCATCCCACACAAACGAATGCTCCACATGCGGGTTTCACATGCCACCAACTCCACATTCACAGGCAACTTCAGCGCCACAGCCGTTTTCAGATAGCCCTCAATGCAAAGGCTCTAGACGCAAATATTGGTGTGAGAGCTAATACAATCAAGGAAACACTGCATGTTGGTGAAGGGCATATTGAAGAAGGATCAGCCGAGTGGTTCTTGTGGGAGAACAACTCCATTTGGCTCACTAACTTCACACACCATCAGGCTTCCAAGCAGCTCTCAAGGAAACTCAGTTTTCACACTCTATGTTTAGTGCCCTTTGTATGGCTAGGACTGAAATGAACCTGGTAGAGCATCCCAAACAAACGAATGCTCCACATGCGGGTTTCACATGCCACCAACTCCACATTTACAGGCAACTTCAGCGCCACAGCCGTTTTCAGATATCCCTCAATGCAAAGGCTCTAGACGCAAATATTGGTGTGAGAGCTAATTCAATCAAGGAAACACTGCATGTTGGTGAAGGGCATATTGAAGAAGGATCAGCCGAGTGGTTCTTGTGGGAGAACAACTCCATTTGGCTCACTAACTTCACACACCATCAGGCTTCCAAGCAGCTCTCAAGGAAACTCAGTTTTCACACTCTATGCTAGTGCTCTTTGTGTGCCTAGGACTGAAATGAAGCTTGGTCAGCATCCCACACAAACGAATGCTCCACATGCGGGTTTCACATGCCACCAACTCCACATTCACAGGCAACTTCAGCGCCACAGCCATTTTCAGATAGCCCTCAATGCAAAGGCTCTAGACGCAAATATTGGTGTGAGAGCTAATTCAATCAAGGAAACACTGAATGTTGGTGAAGGGCATATTGAAGAAGGATCAGCCAAGTGGTTCTTGTGGGAGAACAACTCCATTTGGCTCACTAACTTCACACACCATCAGGCTTCCAAGCAGCTCTCAAGGAAACTCAGTTTTCACACTCTATGCTTAGTGCCCTTTGAGTGCATTATCTAGGAATGAACCTGGTAGAGCATCCCACACAAACGAATGCTCCACATGCGGGTTTCACATGCCACCAACTCCACATTCACAGGCAACTTCAGCGCCACAGCCGTTTTCAGATAGCCCTCAATGCAAAGGCTCTAGACGCAAATATTGGTGTGAGAGCTAATTCAATCAAGGAAACACTGCATGTTGGTGAAGGGTATATTGAAGAAGGATCAGCCGAGTGGTTCTTGTGGGAGAACAACTCCATTTGGCTCACTAACTTCACACACCATCAGGCTTCCAAGCAGCTCTCAAGGAAACTCAGTTTTCACACTCTATGCTTAGTGCCCTTTCTATGGCTAAGACTGAAATGAACCTGGTAGAGCATCCCACACAAACGAATGCTCCACATGCGGGTTTCACATGCCACCAACTCCACATTGACAGGCAACTTCAGCGCCACAGCCGTTTTCAGATAGCCCTCAATGCAAAGGCTCTAGACGCAAATATTGGTGTGAGAGCTAATTCAATCAAGGAAACACTGCATGTTGGTGAAGGGCATATTGAAGAAGGATCAGCCGAGTGGTTCTTGTGGGAGAACAACTCCATTTGGCTCACTAACTTCACACACCATCAGGCTTCCAAGCAGCTCTCAAGGAAACTCAGTTTTCACACTCTATGCTTAGTGCCCTTTGAGTGCATTATCTAGGAATGAACCTGGTAGAGCATCCCACACAAACGAATGCTCCACATGCGGGTTTCACATGCCACCAACTCCACATTCACAGGCAACTTCAGCGCCACAGCCGTTTTCAGATAGCCCTCAATGCAAAGGCTCTAGACGCAAATATTGGTGTGAGAGCTAATTCAATCAAGGAAACACTGCATGTTGGTGAAGGGCATATTGAAGAAGGATCAGCCGAGTGGTTCTTGTGGGAGAACAACTCCATTTGGCTCACTAACTTCACACACCATCAGGCTTCCAAGCAGCTCTCAAGGAAACTCAGTTTTCACACTCTATGTTTAGTGCCCTTTGTATGGCTAGGACTGAAATGAACATGGTAGAGCATCCCACACAAACGAATGCTCCACATGCGGGTTTCACATGCCACCAACTCCACATTCACAGGCAACTTCAGCGCCACAGCCGTTTTCAGATAGCCCTCAATGCAAAGGCTCTAGACGCAAATATTGGTGTGAGAGCTAATTCAATCAAGGAAACACTGCATGTTGGTGAAGGGCATATTGAAAAAGGATCAGCCGAGTGGTTCTTGTGGGAGAACAACTCCATTTGGCTCAATAACTTCACACACCATCAGGCTTCCAAGCAGCTCTCAAGGAAACTCAGTTTTCACACTCTGTGCTTAGTGCTCTTTGTGTGCCTAGGACTGAAATGAACCTGGTAGAGCATCCCACACAAACGAATGCTCCACATGCGGGTTTCACATGCCACCAACTCCACATTCACAGGCAACTTCAGCGCCACAGCCGTTTTCAGATAGCCCTCAATGCAAAGGCTCTAGACGCAAATATTGGTGTGAGAGCTAATTCAATCAAGGAAACACTGCATGTTGGTGAAGGGCATATTGAAGAAGGATCAGCAGAGTGGTTCTTGTGGGAGAACAACTCCATTTGGCTCACTAACTTCACACACCATCAGGCTTCCAAGCAGCTCTCAAGGAAACTCAGTTTTCACACTCTATGCTTAGTGCTCTTTGTGTGCCTAGGACTGAAATGAAGCTTGGTCAGCATCCCACACGAACGAATGCTCCACATGCGGGTTTCACATGCCACCAACTCCACATTCACAGGCAACTTCAGCGCCACAGCCGTTTTCAGATAGCCCTCAATGCAAAGGCTCTAGACGCAAATATTGGTGTGAGAGCTAACTCAATCAAGGAAACACTGCATGTTGGTGAAGGGCATATTGAAGAAGGATCAGCAGAGTGGTTCTTGTGGGAGAACAACTCCATTTGGCTCACTAACTTCACACACCATCAGGCTTCCAAGCAGCTCTCAAGGAAACTCAGTTTTCACACTCTATGCTTAGTGCCCTTTGTATGGCTAGGACTGAAATGAACCTGGTAGAGCATCCCACACAAACGAATGCTCCACATGCGGGTTTCACATGCCACCAACTCCACATTGACAGGCAACTTCAGCGCCACAGCCGTTTTCAGATAGCCCTCAATGCAAAGGCTCTAGACGCAAATATTGGTGTGAGAGCTAATTCAATCAAGGAAACACTGCATGTTGGTGAAGGGCATATTGAAGAAGGATCAGCCGAGTGGTTCTTGTGGGAGAACAACTCCATTTGGCTCACTAACTTCACACACCATCAGGCTTCCAAGCAGCTCTCAAGGAAACTCAGTTTTCACACTCTATGCTTAGTGCCCTTTGAGTGCATTATCTAGGAATGAACCTGGTAGAGCATCCCACACAAACGAATGCTCCACATGCGGGTTTCACATGCCACCAACTCCACATTCACAGGCAACTTCAGCGCCACAGCCGTTTTCAGATAGCCCTCAATGCAAAGGCTCTAGACGCAAATATTGGTGTGAGAGCTAATTCAATCAAGGAAACACTGCATGTTGGTGAAGGGCATATTGAAGAAGGATCAGCCGAGTGGTTCTTGTGGAGAACAACTCCATTTGGCTCACTAACTTCACACACCATCAGGCTTCCAAGCAGCTCTCAAGGAAACTCAGTTTTCACACTCTATGTTTAGTGCCCTTTGTATGGCTAGGACTGAAATGAACCTGGTAGAGCATCCCACACAAACGAATGCTCCACATGCGGGTTTCACATGCCACCAACTCCACATTCACAGGCAACTTCAGCGCCACAGCCGTTTTCAGATAGCCCTCAATGCAAAGGCTCTAGACGCAAATATTGGTGTGAGAGCTAATTCAATCAAGGAAACACTGCATGTTGGTGAAGGGCATATTGAAAAAGGATCAGCCGAGTGGTTCTTGTGGGAGAACAACTCCATTTGGCTCAATAACTTCACACACCATCAGGCTTCCAAGCAGCTCTCAAGGAAACTCAGTTTTCACACTCTATGCTTAGTGCTCTTTGTGTGCCTAGGACTGAAATGAACCTGGTAGAGCATCCCACACAAACGAATGCTCCACATGCGGGTTTCACATGCCACCAACTCCACATTCACAGGCAACTTCAGCGCCACAGCCGTTTTCAGATAGCCCTCAATGCAAAGGCTCTAGACGCAAATATTGGTGTGAGAGCTAATTCAATCAAGGAAACACTGCATGTTGGTGAAGGGCATATTGAAGAAGGATCAGCAGAGTGGTTCTTGTGGGAGAACAACTCCATTTGGCTCACTAACTTCACACACCATCAGGCTTCCAAGCAGCTCTCAAGGAAACTCAGTTTTTTTTTTTTGTTTTTTTTTTTAATTTTATTTTAAATTCATTAATTACATTGTATTATGTGACACAGTTTCATAGGTACTGGGATTCTCCCCACCCCTCCCCAAACACTCCCACCATGGTGGATTCCTCCACCTTGTTGCATAACCACAGTTCAAGTTCAGTTGAGATTCCCCCATTGCAAGCATATACCAAACATAGAGTCCAGCATCTTATTGTCCAGATAAGTTCAACGGCTTCTTAGGTATACACTCTCTGGTCTGAAGACAGAGCCAGCAGACTATCATCCCGATCAATTAAAAGCTCCAACATACCATCAGCAAAAATTTACATCACCATGGAATTAATTGACATAGTAACGAGTAACCAATATGGTAAAAGTGAATGCGATTTCTTATCCACCTTCTGTGAACACCTCATTGACATTTCAATTTAGGTTTATACACAACATATAACATTCATAACATAACTTGTTATACATAACATCGTGTCATCTTAAATTAAGGCAAACATGTGGTATTTAATCTTTTGGGATTGGCTCATTTCCCTTAGCATTATGGTTTCCAGTTTGGCCCATTTGGCCACAAAGAAATGCATTTTGGGAAACTCAGTTTTCACACTCTATGCTTAGTGCCCTTTGAGTGCATTATCTAGGAATGAACCTGGTAGAGCATCCCACACAAACGAATGCTCCACATGCGGGTTTCACATGCCACCAACTCCACATTCACAGGCAACTTCAGCGCCACAGCCGTTTTCAGATAGCCCTCAATGCAAAGGCTCTAGACACAAATATTGGTGTGAGAGCTAATTCAATCAAGGAAACACTGCATGTTGGTGAAGGGCATATTGAAGAAGGATCAGCCGAGTGGTTCTTGTGGGAGAACAACTCCATTTGGCTCACTAACTTCACACACCATCAGGCTTCCAAGCAGCTCTCAAGGAAACTCAGTTTTCACACTCTATGCTTAGTGCCCTTTGAGTGCATTATCTAGGAATGAACCTGGTAGAGCATCCCACACAAACGAATGCTCCACATGCGGGTTTCACATGCCACCAACTCCACATTCACAGGCAACTTCAGCGCCACAGCCGTTTTCAGATAGCCCTCAATGCAAAGGCTCTAGACGCAAATATTGGTGTGAGAGCTAATTCAATCAAGGAAACACTGCATGTTGGTGAAGGGCATATTGAAGAAGGATCAGCCGAGTGGTTCTTGTGGGAGAACAACTCCATTTGGCTCACTAACTTCACACACCATCAGGCTTCCAAGCAGCTCTCAAGGAAACTCAGTTTTCACGCTCTATGCTTAGTGCCCTTTGTATGGCTAGGACTGAAATGAACCTGGTAGAGCATCCCACACAAACGAATGCTCCACATGCGGGTTTCACATGCCACCAACTCCACATTCACAGGCAACTTCAGCGCCACAGCCGTTTTCAGATAGCCCTCAATGCAAAGGATCTAGACGCAAATATTGGTGTGAGAGCTAATTCAATCAAGGAAACACTGCATGTTGGTGAAGGGCATATTGAAGAAGGATCAGCCGAGTGGTTCTTGTGGGAGAACAACTCCATTTGGCTCACTAACTTCACACACCATCAGGCTTCCAAGCAGCTCTCAAGGAAACTCAGTTTTCACACTCTATGCTTAGTGCCCTTTGAGTGCATTATCTAGGAATGAACCTGGTAGAGCATCCCACACAAACGAATGCTCCACATGCGGGTTTCACATGCCACCAACTCCACATATACAGGCAACTTCAGCGCCACAGCCGTTTTCAGATAGCCCTCAATGCAAAGGCTCTAGACGCAAATATTGGTGTGAGAGCTAATTCAATCAAGGAAACACTGCATGTTGGTGAAGGGCATATTGAAGAAGGATCAGCCGAGTGGTTCTTGTGGGAGAACAACTCCATTTGGCTCACTAACTTCACACACCATCAGGCTTCCAAGCAGCTCTCAAGGAAACTCAGTTTTCACACTCTATGCTTAGTGCCCTTTGTATGGCTAGGACTGAAATGAACCTGGTAGAGCATCCCACACAAACGAATGCTCCACATGCGGGTCTCACATGCCACCAACTCCACATTTACAGGCAACTTCAGCGCCACAGCCGTTTTCAGATAGTCCTCAATGCAAAGGCTCTAGACGCAAATATTGGTGTGAGAGCTAATTCAATCAAGGAAACACTGCATGTTGGTGAAGGGCATATTGAAGAAGGATCAGCCGAGTGGTTCTTGTGGGAGAACAACTCCATTTGGCTCACTAACTTCACACATCATCAGGCTTCCAAGAAGCTCTCAAGGAAACTCAGTATTCACACTCTATGCTTAGTGCCCTATGAGTGCATTATCTAGGAATGAACCTGGTAGAGCATCCCACACAAACGAATGCTCCACATGCGGGTTTCACATGCCACCAACTCCACATTCACAGGCAACTTCAGCGCCACAGCCGTTTTCAGATAGCCCTCAATGCAAAGGCTCTAGACGCAAATATTGGTGTGAGAGCTAATTCAATCAAGGAAACACTGCCTGTTGGTGAAGGGCATATTGAAGAAGGATCAGCAGAGTGGTTCTTGTGGGAGAACAACTCCATTTGGCTCACTAACTTCACACACCATCAGGCTTCCAAGCAGCTCTCAAGGAAACTCAGGTTTCACACTCTATGCTTAGTGCCCTTTGAGTGCATTATATAGGAATGAACCTGGTAGAGCATCCCACACAAACGAATGCTCCACATGCGGGTTTCACATGCCACCAACTCCACATTCACAGGCAACTTCAGCGCCACAGCTGTTTTCAGATAGCCCTCAATGCAAAGGCTCTAGACGCAAATATTGGTGTGAGAGCTAATTCAATCAAGGAAACACTGCATGTTGGTGAAGGGCATATTGAAGAAGGATCAGCCGAGTGGTTCTTGTGGGAGAACAACTCCATTTGGCTCACTAACTTCACACACCATCAGGCTTCCAAGCAGCTCTCAAGGAAACTCAGTTTTCACACTCTATGCTTAGTGCCCATTGCATGCCTAGGACTGAAATGAAGCTTGGAGAGCATCCCACACAAACGAATGCTCCACATGCGGGTTTCACATGCCACCAACTCCAGATTCACTGTCAACTTCTGCGCCACAGCTGTTTTCAGATAGCCCTCAATGCAAAGGCTCTAGACGCAAATATTGGTGTGAGAGCTAATTCAATCAAGGAAACACTGCATGTTGGTGAAGGGTATATTGAAGAAAGATCAGCCGAGTGGTTCTTGTGGGAGAACAACTCCATTTGGCTCACTAACTTCACACACCATCAGGCTTCCAAGCAGCTCTCAAGGAAACTCAGTTTTCACACTCTATGCTTAGTGCTCTTTGTGTGCCTAGGACTGAAATGAAGCTTGGTCAGCATCCCACACAAATGAATGCTCCACATGCGGGTTTCACATGCCACCAACTCCACATTCACAGGCAACTTCAGCGCCACAGCTGTTTTCAGATAGCCCTTAATGCAAAAGCTCTAGACGCAAATATTGGTGTGAGAGCTAATTCAATCAAGGAAACACTGCATGTTGGTGAAGGGCATATTGAAGAAGGATCAGCCGAGTGGTTCTTGTGGGAGAACAACTCCATTTGGCTCAATAACTTCACACACCATCAGGCTTCCAAGCAGCTCTCAAGGAAACTCAGTTTTCACACTCTATGCTTAGTGCCCTTTGTATGGCTAGGACTGAAATGAACCTGGTAGAGCATCCCACACAAACGAATGCTCCACATGCGGGTTTCACATGCCACCAACTCCACATTCACAGGCAACTTCAGCGCCACAGCTGTTTTCAGATAGCCCTCAATGCAAAGGCTCTAGACGCAAATATTGGTGTGAGAGCTAATTCAATCAAGGAAACACTGCATGTTGGTGAAGGGCATATTGAAGAAGGATCAGCCGAGTGGTTCTTGTGGGAGAACAACTCCATTTGGCTCACTAACTTCACACACCATCAGGCTTCCAAGCAGCTCTCAAGGAAACTCAGTTTTCACACTCTATGCTTAGTGCCCATTGCATGCCTAGGACTGAAATGAAGCTTGGTCAGCATCCCACACAAACGAATGCTCCACATGCGGGTTTCACATGCCACCAACTCCACATTCACAGGCAACTTCAGCGCCATGGCCGTTTTCAGATAGCCCTCAATGCAAAGGCTCTAGACGCAAATATTGGTGTGAGAGCTAATTCAATCAAGGAAACACTGCATGTTGGTGAAGGGTATATTGAAGAAGGATCAGCCGAGAGGTTCTTGTGGGAGAACCACTGCATTTGGCTCACTAACTTCACACACCATCAGGCTTCCAAGCAGCTCTCAAGGAAACTCAGTTTTCACACTCTATGCTTAGTGCTCTTTGTGTGCCTAGGACTGAAATGAAGCTTGGTCAGCATCCCACACAAACGAATGCTCCACATGCGGGTTTCACATGCCACCAACTCCACATTCACAGGCAACTTCAGCGCCACAGCCATTTTCAGATAGCCCTCAATGCAAAGGCTCTAGACGCAAATATTGGTGTGAGAGCTAATTCAATCAAGGAAACACTGCATGTTAGTGAAGGGCATATTGAAGAAGGATCAGCCGAGTGGTTCTTGTGGGAGAACAACTCCATTTGGCTCACTAACTTCACAAACAATCAGGCTTCCAAGCAGCTCTCAAGGAAACTCAGTTTTCACACTCTATGCTTAGTGCCCTTTGAGTGCATTATCTAGGAATGAACCTGGTAGAGCATCCCACACAAACGAATGCTCCACATGCGGGTTTCACATGCCACCAACTCCACATTCACAGGCAACTTCAGCGCCACAGCCGTTTTCAGATAGCCCTCAATGCAAAGGCTCTAGACGCAAATATTGGTGTGAGAGCTAATTCAATCAAGGAAACACTGCATGTTGGTGAAGGGCATATTGAAGAAGGATCAGCCGAGTGGTTCTTGTGGGAGAACAACTCCATTTGGCTCACTAACTTCACACACCATCAGGCTTCCAAGCAGCTCTCAAGGAAACTCAGTTTTCACACTCTATGCTTAGTGCCCTTTGTATGGCTAGGACTGAAATGAATCTGGTAGAGCATCCCACACAAACGAATGCTCCACATGCGGGTTTCACATGCCACCAACTCCACATTCACAGGCAACTTCAGCGCCATGGCCGTTTTCAGATAGCCCTCAATGCAAAGGCTCTAGACGCAAATATTGGTGTGAGAGCTAATTCAATCAAGGAAACACTGCATGTTGGTAAAGGGCATATTGAAGAAGGACCAGCCGAGTGGTTCTTGTGGGAGAACAACTCCATTTGGCTCACTAACTTCACACACCATCAGGCTTCCAAGCAGCTCTCAAGGAAACTCAGTTTTCACACTCTATGCTTAGTGCCCTTTGAGTGCATTATCTAGGAATGAACCTGGTAGAGCATCCCACACAAACGAATGCTCCACATGCGGGTTTCACATGCCACCAACTCCACATTCACAGGCAACTTCAGCGCCACAGCCGTTTTCAGATAGCCCTCAATGCAAAGGCTCTAGACGCAAATATTGGTGTGAGAGCTAATTCAATCAAGGAAACACTGCATGTTGGTGAAGGGCATATTGAAGAAGGATCAGCCGAGTGGTTCTTGTGGGAGAACAACTCCATTTGGCTCACTAACTTCACACACCATCAGGCTTCCAAGCAGCTCTCAAGGAAACTCAGTTTTCACACTCTATGCTTAGTGCCCTTTGTATGGCTAAGACTGAAATGAACCTGGTAGAGCATCCCACACAAACGAATGCTCCACATGCGGGTTTCACATGCCACCAACTCCACATTCACAGGCAACTTCAGCGCCACAGCCGTTTTCAGATAGCCCTCAATGCAAAGGCTCTAGACGCAAATATTGGTGTGAGAGCTAATTCAATCAAGGAAACACTGCATGTTGGTAAAGGGCATATTGAAGAAGGACCAGCCGAGTGGTTCTTGTGGGAGAACAACTCCATTTGGCTCACTAACTTCACACACCATCAGGCTTCCAAGCAGCTCTCAAGGAAACTCAGTTTTCACACTCTATGCTTAGTGCCCTTTGAGTGCATTATCTAGGAATGAACCTGGTAGAGCATCCCACACAAACGAATGCTCCACATGCGGGTTTCACATGCCACCAACTCCACATTCACAGGCAACTTCAGCGCCACAGCCGTTTTCAGATAGCCCTCAATGCAAAGGCTCTAGACGCAAATATTGGTGTGAGAGCTAATTCAATCAAGGAAACACTGCATGTTGGTGAAGGGCATATTGAAAAAGGATCAGCCGAGTGGTTCTTGTGGGAGAACAACTCCATTTGGCTCAATAACTTCACACACCATCAGGCTTCCAAGCAGCTCTCAAGGAAACTCAGTTTTCACACTCTATGCTTAGTGCTCTTTGTGTGCCTAGGACTGAAATGAACCTGGTAGAGCATCCCACACAAACGAATGCTCCACATGCGGGTTTCACATGCCACCAACTCCACATTCACAGGCAACTTCAGCGCCACAGCCGTTTTCAGATAGCCCTCAATGCAAAGGCTCTAGACGCAAATATTGGTGTGAGAGCTAATTCAATCAAGGAAACACTGCATGTTGGTGAAGGGCATATTGAAGAAGGATCAGCCGAGTGGTTCTTGTGGGAGAACAACTCCATTTGGCTCACTAACTTCACACACCATCAGGCTTCCAAGCAGCTCTCAAGGAAACTCAGTTTTTTTTTTTGTTTTTTTTTTTAATTTTATTTTAAATTCTTTAATTACATTGTATTATGTGACACAGTTTCATAGGTACTGGGATTCTCCCCACCCCTCCCCAAACACTCCCACCATGGTGGATTCCTCCACCTTGTTGCATAACCACAGTTCAAGTTCAGTTGAGATTCCCCCATTGCAAGCATATACCAAACATAGAGTCCAGCATCTTATTGTCCAGATAAGTTCAACGGCTTCTTAGGTATACACTCTCTGGTCTGAAGACAGAGCCAGCAGACTATCATCCCGATCAATTAAAAGCTCCAACATACCATCAGCAAAAATTTACATCACCATGGAATTAATTGACATAGTAACGAGTAACCAATATGGTAAAAGTGAATGCGATTTCTTATCCACCTTCTGTGAACACCTCATTGACATTTCAATTTAGGTTTATACACAACATATAACATTCATAACATAACTTGTTATACATAACATCGTGTCATCTTAAATTAAGGCAAACATGTGGTATTTAATCTGTTGGGATTGGCTCATTTCCCTTAGCATTATGGTTTCCAGTTTGGCCCATTTGGCCTCAAAGAAATGCATTTTGGGAAACTCAGTTTTCACACTCTATGCTTAGTGCCCTTTGAGTGCATTATCTAGGAATGAACCTGGTAGAGCATCCCACACAAACGAATGCTCCACATGCGGGTTTCACATGCCACCAACTCCACATTCACAGGCAACTTCAGCGCCACAGCCGTTTTCAGATAGCCCTCAATGCAAAGGCTCTAGACGCAAATATTGGTGTGAGAGCTAATTCAATCAAGGAAACACTGCATGTTGGTGAAGGGCATATTGAAGAAGGATCAGCCGAGTGGTTCTTGTGGGAGAACAACTCCATTTGGCTCACTAACTTCACACACCATCAGGCTTCCAAGCAGCTCTCAAGGAAACTCAGTTTTCACACTCTATGTTTAGTGCCCTTTGTATGGCTAGGACTGAAATGAACCTGGTAGAGCATCCCACACAAACGAATGCTCCACATGCGGGTTTCACATGCCACCAACTCCACATTGACAGGCAACTTCAGCGCCACAGCCGTTTTCAGATAGCCCTCAATGCAAAGGCTCTAGACGCAAATATTGGTGTGAGAGCTAATTCAATCAAGGAAACACTGCATGTTGGTGAAGGGCATATTGAAAAAGGATCAGCCGAGTGGTTCTTGTGGGAGAACAACTCCATTTGGCTCAATAACTTCACACACCATCAGGCTTCCAAGCAGCTCTCAAGGAAACTCAGTTTTCACACTCTATGCTTAGTGCTCTTTGTGTGCCTAGGACTGAAATGAACCTGGTAGAGCATCCCACACAAACGAATGCTCCACATGCGGGTTTCACATGCCACCAACTCCACATTCACAGGCAACTTCAGCGCCACAGCCGTTTTCAGATAGCCCTCAATGCAAAGGCTCTAGACGCAAATATTGGTGTGAGAGCTAATTCAATCAAGGAAACACTGCATGTTGGTGAAGGGCATATTGAAAAAGGATCAGCAGAGTGGTTCTTGTGGGAGAACAACTCCATTTGGCTCACTAACTTCACACACCATCAGGCTTCCAAGCAGCTCTCAAGGAAACTCAGTTTTTTTTTTTGTTTTTTTTTTTTAATTTTATTTTAAATTCATTAATTACATTGTATTATGTGACACAGTTTCATAGGTACTGGGATTCTCCCCACCCCTCCCCAAACACTCCCACCATGGTGGATTCCTCCACCTTGTTGCATAACCACAGTTCAAGTTCAGTTGAGATTCCCCCATTGCAAGCATATACCAAACATAGAGTCCAGCATCTTATTGTCCAGATAAGTTCAACGGCTTCTTAGGTATACACTCTCTGGTCTGAACACAGAGCCAGCAGACTATCATCCCGATCAATTAAAAGCTCCAACATACCATCAGCAAAAATTTACATCACCATGGAATTAATTGACATAGTAACGAGTAACCAATATGGTAAAAGTGAATGCGATTTCTTATCCACCTTCTGTGAACACCTCATTGACATTTCAATTTAGGTTTATACACAACATATAACATTCATAACATAACTTGTTATACATAACATCGTGTCATCTTAAATTAAGGCAAACATGTGGTATTTAATCTTTTGGGATTGGCTCATTTCCCTTAGCATTATGGTTTCCAGTTTGGCCCATTTGGCCACAAAGAAATGCATTTTGGGAAACTCAGTTTTCACACTCTATGCTTAGTGCCCTTTGAGTGCATTATCTAGGAATGAACCTGGTAGAGCATCCCACACAAACGAATGCTCCACATGCGGGTTTCACATGCCACCAACTCCACATTCACAGGCAACTTCAGCGCCACAGCCGTTTTCAGATAGCCCTCAATGCAAAGGCTCTAGACACAAATATTGGTGTGAGAGCTAATTCAATCAAGGAAACACTGCATGTTGGTGAAGGGCATATTGAAGAAGGATCAGCCGAGTGGTTCTTGTGGGAGAACAACTCCATTTGGCTCACTAACTTCACACACCATCAGGCTTCCAAGCAGCTCTCAAGGAAACTCAGTTTTCACACTCTATGCTTAGTGCCCTTTGAGTGCATTATCTAGGAATGAACCTGGTAGAGCATCCCACACAAACGAATGCTCCACATGCGGGTTTCACATGCCACCAACTCCACATTCACAGGCAACTTCAGCGCCACAGCCGTTTTCAGATAGCCCTCAATGCAAAGGCTCTAGACGCAAATATTGGTGTGAGAGCTAATTCAATCAAGGAAACACTGCATGTTGGTGAAGGGCATATTGAAGAAGGATCAGCCGAGTGGTTCTTGTGGGAGAACAACTCCATTTGGCTCACTAACTTCACACACCATCAGGCTTCCAAGCAGGTCTCAAGGAAACTCAGTTTTCACGCTCTATGCTTAGTGCCCTTTGTATGGCTAGGACTGAAATGAACCTGGTAGAGCATCCCACACAAACGAATGCTCCACATGCGGGTTTCACATGCCACCAACTCCACATTCACAGGCAACTTCAGCGCCACAGCCGTTTTCAGATAGCCCTCAATGCAAAGGATCTAGACGCAAATATTGGTGTGAGAGCTAATTCAATCAAGGAAACACTGCATGTTGGTGAAGGGCATATTGAAGAAGGATCAGCCGAGTGGTTCTTGTGGGAGAACAACTCCATTTGGCTCACTAACTTCACACACCATCAGGCTTCCAAGCAGCTCTCAAGGAAACTCAGTTTTCACACTCTATGCTTAGTGCCCTTTGAGTGCATTATCTAGGAATGAACCTGGTAGAGCATCCCACACAAACGAATGCTCCACATGCGGGTTTCACATGCCACCAACTCCACATATACAGGCAACTTCAGCGCCACAGCCGTTTTCAGATAGCCCTCAATGCAAAGGCTCTAGACGCAAATATTGGTGTGAGAGCTAATTCAATCAAGGAAACACTGCATGTTGGTGAAGGGCATATTGAAGAAGGATCAGCCGAGTGGTTCTTGTGGGAGAACAACTCCATTTGGCTCACTAACTTCACACACCATCAGGCTTCCAAGCAGCTCTCAAGGAAACTCAGTTTTCACACTCTATGCTTAGTGCCCTTTGTATGGCTAGGACTGAAATGAACCTGGTAGAGCATCCCACACAAACGAATGCTCCACATGCGGGTTTCACATGCCACCAACTCCACATTCACAGGCAACTTCAGCGCCACAGCCGTTTTCAGATAGCCCTCAATGCAAAGGCTCTAGACGCAAATATTGGTGTGAGAGCTAATTCAATCAAGGAAACACTGCATGTTGGTGAAGGGCATATTGAAAAAGGATCAGCCGAGTGGTTCTTGTGGGAGAACAACTCCATTTGGCTCAATAACTTCACACACCATCAGGCTTCCAAGCAGCTCTCAAGGAAACTCAGTTTTCACACTCTATGCTTAGTGCTCTTTGTGTGCCTAGGACTGAAATGAACCTGGTAGAGCATCCCACACAAACGAATGCTCCACATGCGGGTTTCACATGCCACCAACTCCACATTCACAGGCAACTTCAGCGCCACAGCCGTTTTCAGATAGCCCTCAATGCAAAGGCTCTAGACGCAAATATTGGTGTGAGAGCTAATTCAATCAAGGAAACACTGCATGTTGGTGAAGGGCATATTGAAGAAGGATCAGCAGAGTGGTTCTTGTGGGAGAACAACTCCATTTGGCTCACTAACTTCACACACCATCAGGCTTCCAAGCAGCTCTCAAGGAAACTCAGTTTTTTTTTTTGTTTTTTTTTTTTAATTTTATTTTAAATTCATTAATTACATTGTATTATGTGACACAGTTTCATAGGTACTGGGATTCTCCCCACCCCTCCCCAAACACTCCCACCATGGTGGATTCCTCCACCTTGTTGCATAACCACAGTTCAAGTTCAGTTGAGATTCCCCCATTGCAAGCATATACCAAACATAGAGTCCAGCATCTTATTGTCCAGATAAGTTCAACGGCTTCTTAGGTATATACTCTCTGGTCTGAAGACAGAGCCAGCAGACTATCATCCCGATCAATTAAAAGCTCCAACATACCATCAGCAAAAATTTACATCACCATGGAATTAATTGACATAGTAACGAGTAACCAATATGGTAAAAGTGAATGCGATTTCTTATCCACCTTCTGTGAACACCTCATTGACATTTCAATTTAGGTTTATACACAACATATAACATTCATAACATAACTTGTTATACATAACATCGTGTCATCTTAAATTAAGGCAAACATGTGGTATTTAATCTGTTGGGATTGGCTCATTTCCCTTAGCATTATGGTTTCCAGTTTGGCCCATTTGGCCACAAAGAAATGCATTTTGGGAAACTCAGTTTTCACACTCTATGCTTAGTGCCCTTTGAGTGCATTATCTAGGAATGAACCTGGTAGAGCATCCCACACAAACGAATGCTCCACATGCGGGTTTCACATGCCACCAACTCCACATTCACAGGCAACTTCAGCGCCACAGCCGTTTTCAGATAGCCCTCAATGCAAAGGCTCTAGACGCAAATATTGGTGTGAGAGCTAATTCAATCAAGGAAACACTGCATGTTGGTGAAGGGCATATTGAAGAAGGATCAGCCGAGTGGTTCTTGTGGGAGAACAACTCCATTTGGCTCACTAACTTCACACACCATCAGGCTTCCAAGCAGCTCTCAAGGAAACTCAGTTTTCACACTCTATGTTTAGTGCCCTTTGTATGGCTAGGACTGAAATGAACCTGGTAGAGCATCCCACACAAACGAATGCTCCACATGCGGGTTTCACATGCCACCAACTCCACATTGACAGGCAACTTCAGCGCCACAGCCGTTTTCAGATAGCCCTCAATGCAAAGGCTCTAGACGCAAATATTGGTGTGAGAGCTAATTCAATCAAGGAAACACTGCATGTTGGTGAAGGGCATATTGAAAAAGGATCAGCCGAGTGGTTCTTGTGGGAGAACAACTCCATTTGGCTCAATAACTTCACACACCATCAGGCTTCCAAGCAGCTCTCAAGGAAACTCAGTTTTCACACTCTATGCTTAGTGCTCTTTGTGTGCCTAGGACTGAAATGAACCTGGTAGAGCATCCCACACAAACGAATGCTCCACATGCGGGTTTCACATGCCACCAACTCCACATTCACAGGCAACTTCAGCGCCACAGCCGTTTTCAGATAGCCCTCAATGCAAAGGCTCTAGACGCAAATATTGGTGTGAGAGCTAATTCAATCAAGGAAACACTGCATGTTGGTGAAGGGCATATTGAAAAAGGATCAGCAGAGTGGTTCTTGTGGGAGAACAACTCCATTTGGCTCACTAACTTCACACACCATCAGGCTTCCAAGCAGCTCTCAAGGAAACTCAGTTTTTTTTTTTTGTTTTTTTTTTTTAATTTTATTTTAAATTCATTAATTACATTGTATTATGTGACACAGTTTCATAGGTACTGGGATTCTCCCCACCCCTCCCCAAACACTCCCACCATGGTGGATTCCTCCACCTTGTTGCATAACCACAGTTCAAGTTCAGTTGAGATTCCCCCATTGCAAGCATATACCAAACATAGAGTCCAGCATCTTATTGTCCAGATAAGTTCAACGGCTTCTTAGGTATACACTCTCTGGTCTGAAGACAAAGCCAGCAGACTATCATCCCGATCAATTAAAAGCTCCAACATACCATCAGCAAAAATTTACATCACCATGGAATTAATTGACATAGTAACGAGTAACCAATATGGTAAAAGTGAATGCGATTTCTTATCCACCTTCTGTGAACACCTCATTGACATTTCAATTTAGGTTTATACACAACATATAACATTCATAACATAACTTGTTATACATAACATCGTGTCATCTTAAATTAAGGCAAACATGTGGTATTTAATCTTTTGGGATTGGCTCATTTCCCTTAGCATTATGGTTTCCAGTTTGGCCCATTTGGCCACAAAGAAATGCATTTTGGGAAACTCAGTTTTCACACTCTATGCTTAGTGCCCTTTGAGTGCATTATCTAGGAATGAACCTGGTAGAGCATCCCACACAAACGAATGCTCCACATGCGGGTTTCACATGCCACCAACTCCACATTCACAGGCAACTTCAGCGCCACAGCCGTTTTCAGATAGCCCTCAATGCAAAGGCTCTAGACACAAATATTGGTGTGAGAGCTAATTCAATCAAGGAAACACTGCATGTTGGTGAAGGGCATATTGAAGAAGGATCAGCCGAGTGGTTCTTGTGGGAGAACAACTCCATTTGGCTCACTAACTTCACACACCATCAGGCTTCCAAGCAGCTCTCAAGGAAACTCAGTTTTCACACTCTATGCTTAGTGCCCTTTGAGTGCATTATCTAGGAATGAACCTGGTAGAGCATCCCACACAAACGAATGCTCCACATGCGGGTTTCACATGCCACCAACTCCACATTCACAGGCAACTTCAGCGCCACAGCCGTTTTCAGATAGCCCTCAATGCAAAGGCTCTAGACGCAAATATTGGTGTGAGAGCTAATTCAATCAAGGAAACACTGCATGTTGGTGAAGGGCATATTGAAGAAGGACCAGCCGAGTGGTTCTTGTGGGAGAACAACTCCATTTGGCTCACTAACTTCACACACCATCAGGCTTCCAAGCAGCTCTCAAGGAAACTCAGTTTTCACACTCTATGCTTAGTGCCCTTTGAGTGCATTATCTAGGAATGAACCTGGTAGAGCATCCCACACAAACGAATGCTCCACATGCGGGTTTCACATGCCACCAACTCCACATTCACAGGCAACTTCAGCGCCACAGCCGTTTTCAGATAGCCCTCAATGCAAAGGCTCTAGACGCAAATATTGGTGTGAGAGCTAATTCAATCAAGGAAACACTGCATGTTGGTGAAGGGCATATTGAAGAAGGATCAGCCGAGTGGTTCTTGTGGGAGAACAACTCCATTTGGCTCACTAACTTCACACACCATCAGGCTTCCAAGCAGCTCTCAAGGAAACTCAGTTTTCACACTCTATGCTTAGTGCCCTTTGTATGGCTAGGACTGAAATGAACCTGGTAGAGCATCCCACACAAACGAATGCTCCACATGCGGGTTTCACATGCCACCAACTCCACATTCACAGGCAACTTCAGCGCCACAGCCGTTTTCAGATAGCCCTCAATGCAAAGGCTCTAGAGGCAAATATTGGTGTGAGAGCTAATTCAATCAAGGAAACACTGCATGTTGGTAAAGGGCATATTGAAGAAGGACCAGCCGAGTGGTTCTTGTGGGAGAACAACTCCATTTGGCTCACTAACTTCACACACCATCAGGCTTCCAAGCAGCTCTCAAGGAAACTCAGTTTTCACACTCTATGCTTAGTGCCCTTTGAGTGCATTATCTAGGAATGAACCTGGTAGAGCATCCCACACAAACGAATGCTCCACATGCGGGTTTCACATGCCACCAACTCCACATTCACAGGCAACTTCAGCGCCACAGCTGTTTTCAGATAGCCCTCAATGCAAAGGCTCTAGACGCAAATATTGGTGTGAGAGCTAATTCAATCAAGGAAACACTGCATGTTGGTGAAGGGCATATTGAAGAAGGATCAGCCGAGTGGTTCTTGTGGGAGAACAACTCCATTTGGCTCACTAACTTCACACACCATCAGGCTTCCAAGCAGCTCTCAAGGAAACTCAGTTTTCACACTCTATGCTTAGTGCCCTTTGTGTGCCTACCACTGAAATGAAGCTTGGTCAGCTTCCCACACAAACGAGTGCTCCACATGCGGGTTTCACATGCCACCAACTCCACATTCACAGGCAACTTCAGCGCCACAGCCATTTTCAGATAGCCCTCAATGCAAAGGCTCTAGACGCAAATATTGGTGTGAGAGCTAATTCAATCAAGGAAACACTGCATGTTGGTGAAGGGCATATTGAAGAAGGATCAGCCGAGTGGTTCTTGTGGGAGAACAACTCCATTTGGCTCACTAACTTCACACACCATCAGGCTTCCAAGCAGCTCTCAAGGAAACTCAGTTTTCACACTCTATGCTTAGTGCCCTTTGAGTGCATTATCTAGGAATGAACCTGGTAGAGCATCCCACACAAACGAATGCTCCACATGCGGGTTTCACATGCCACCAACTCCACATTCACAGGCAACTTCAGCGCCACAGCCGTTTTCATATAGCCCTCAATGCAAAGGCTCTAGACGCAAATATTGGTGTGAGAGCTAATTCAATCAAGGAAACACTGCATGTTGGTGAAGGGCATATTGAATAAGGATCAGCCTAGTGGTTCTTGTGGGAGAACAACTCCATTTGGCTCACTAACTTCACACACCATCAGGCTTCCAAGCAGCTCTCAAGGAAACTCAGTTTTCACGCTCTATGCTTAGTGCCCTTTTTATGGCTAGGACTGAAATGAACCTGGTAGAGCATCCCACACAAACGAATGCTCCACATGCGGGTTTCACATGCCACCAACTCCACATTCACAGGCAACTTCAGCGCCACAGCCGTTTTCAGATAGCCCTCAATGCAAAGGCTCTAGACGCAAATATTGGTGTGAGAGCTAATTCAATCAAGGAAACACTGCATGTTGGTGAAGGGCATATTGAAGAAGGATCAGCCGAGTGGTTCTTGTGGGAGAACAACTCCATTTGGCTCACTAACTTCACACACCATCAGGCTTCCAAGCAGCTCTCAAGGAAACTCAGTTTTCACACTCTATGCTTAGTGCCCTTTGAGTGCATTATCTAGGAATGAACCTGGTAGAGCATCCCACACAAACGAATGCTCCACATGCGGGTTTCACATGCCACCAACTCCACATTCACAGGCAACTTCAGCGCCACAGCCGTTTTCAGATAGCCCTCAATGCAAAGGCTCTAGACGCAAATATTGGTGTGAGAGCTAATTCAATCAAGGAAACACTGCATGTTGGTGAAGGGCATATTGAAGAAGGATCAGCCGAGTGGTTCTTGTGGGAGAACAACTCCATTTGGCTCACTAACTTCACACACCATCAGGCTTCCAAGCAGCTCTCAAGGAAACTCAGTTTTCACACTCTATGCTTAGTGCCCTTTGTATGGCTAGGACTGAAATGAACCTGGTAGAGCATCCCACACAAACGAATGCTCCACATGCGGGTTTCACATGCCACCAACTCCACATTCACAGGCAACTTCAGCGCCACAGCCGTTTTCAGATAGCCCTCAATGCAAAGGCTCTAGACGCAAATATTGGTGTGAGAGCTAATTCAATCAAGGAAACACTGCATGTTGGTGAAGGGCATATTGAAGAAGGATCAGCCGAGTGGTTCTTGTGGGAGAACAACTCCATTTGGCTCACTAACTTCACACACCATCAGGCTTCCAAGCAGCTCTCAAGGAAACTCAGTTTTCACACTCTATGCTTAGTGCCCTTTGAGTGCATTATCTAGGAATGAACCTGGTAGAGCATCCCACACAAACGAATGCTCCACATGCGGGTTTCACATGCCACCAACTCCACATTCACAGGCAACTTCAGCGCCACAGCCGTTTTCAGATAGCCCTCAATGCAAAGGCTCTAGACGCAAATATTGGTGTGAGAGCTAATTCAATCAAGGAAACACTGCATGTTGGTGAAGGGCATATTGAAGAAGGATCAGCCGAGTGGTTCTTGTGGGAGAACAACTCCATTTGGCTCACTAACTTCACACACCATCAGGCTTCCAAGCAGCTCTCAAGGAAACTCAGTTTTCACACTCTATGCTTAGTGCCCTTTGTATGGCTAGGACTGAAATGAACCTGGTAGAGCATCCCACACAAACGAATGCTCCACATGCGGGTTTCACATGCCACCAACTCCACATTCACAGGCAACTTCAGCGCCACAGCCGTTTTCAGATAGCCCTCAATGCAAAGGCTCTAGACGCAAATATTGGTGTGAGAGCTAATTCAATCAAGGAAACACTGCATGTTGGTGAAGGGCATATTGAAGAAGGATCAGCCTAGTGGTTCTTGTGGGAGAACAACTCCATTTGGCTCACTAACTTCACACACCATCAGGCTTCCAAGCAGCTCTCAAGGAAACTCAGTTTTCACACTCTATGCTTAGTGCCCTTTGAGTGCATTATCTAGGAATGAACCTGGTAGAGCATCCCACACAAACGAATGCTCCACATGCGGGTTTCACATGCCACCAACTCCACATTCACAGGCAACTTCAGCGCCACAGCCGTTTTCAGATAGCCCTCAATGCAAAGGCTCTAGACGCAAATATTGGTGTGAGAGCTAATTCAATCAAGGAAACACTGCATGTTGGTGAAGGGCATATTGAAGAAGGATCAGCCGAGTGGTTCTTGTGGGAGAACAACTCCATTTGGCTCACTAACTTCACACACCATCAGGCTTCCAAGCAGCTCTCAAGGAAACTCAGTTTTCACACTCTATGCTTAGTGCCCTTTGTGTGCCTACCACTGAAATGAAGCTTGGTCAGCTTCCCACACAAACGAGTGCTCCACATGCGGGTTTCACATGCCACCAACTCCACATTCACAGGCAACTTCAGCGCCACAGCCGTTTTCAGATAGCCCTCAATGCAAAGGCTCTAGACGCAAATATTGGTGTGAGAGCTAATTCAATCAAGGAAACACTGCATGTTGGTGAAGGGCATATTGAAGAAGGACCAGCCGAGTGGTTCTTGTGGGAGAACAACTCCATTTGGCTCACTAACTTCACACACCATCAGGCTTCCAAGCAGCTCTCAAGGAAACTCAGTTTTCACACTCTATGCTTAGTGCCCTTTGAGTGCATTATCTAGGAATGAACCTGGTAGAGCATCCCACACAAACGAATGCTCCACATGCGGGTTTCACATGCCACCAACTCCACATTCACAGGCAACTTCAGCGCCACAGCCGTTTTCAGATAGCCCTCAATGCAAAGGCTCTAGACGCAAATATTGGTGTGAGAGCTAATTCAATCAAGGAAACACTGCATGTTGGTGAAGGGCATATTGAAGAAGGATCAGCCGAGTGGTTCTTGTGGGAGAACAACTCCATTTGGCTCACTAACTTCACACACCATCAGGCTTCCAAGCAGCTCTCAAGGAAACTCAGTTTTCACAATCTATGCTTAGTGCCCTTTGTATGGCTAGGACTGAAATGAACCTGGTAGAGCATCCCACACAAACGAATGCTCCACATGCGGGTTTCACATGCCACCAACTCCACATTCACAGGCAACTTCAGCGCCACAGCCGTTTTCAGATAGCCCTCAATGCAAAGGCTCTAGACGCAAATATTGGTGTGAGAGCTAATTCAATCAAGGAAACACTGCATGTTGGTGAAGGGCATATTGAATAAGGATCAGCCTAGTGGTTCTTGTGGGAGAACAACTCCATTTGGCTCACTAACTTCACACACCATCAGGCTTCCAAGCAGCTCTCAAGGAAACTCAGTTTTCACGCTCTATGCTTAGTGCCCTTTGTATGGCTGGGACTGAAATGAACCTGGTAGAGCATCCCACACAAACGAATGCTCCACATGCGGGTTTCACATGCCACCAACTCCACATTCACAGGCAACTTCAGCGCCACAGCCGTTTTCAGATAGCCCTCAATGCAAAGGCTCTACACGCAAATATTGGTGTGAGAGCTAATTCAATCAAGGAAACACTGCATGTTGGTGAAGGGCATATTGAAGAAGGATCAGCCGAGTGGTTCTTGTGGGAGAAAAACTCCATTTGGCTCACTAACTTCACACACCATCAGGCTTCCAAGCAGCTCTCAAGGAAACTCAGTTTTCACACTCTATGCTTAGTGCCCTTTGAGTGCATTATCTAGGAATGAACCTGGTAGAGCATCCCACACAAACGAATGCTTCACATGCGGGTTTCACATGCCACCAACTCCACATTCACAGGCAACTTCAGCGCCACAGCCGTTTTCAGATAGCCCTCAATGCAAAGGCTCTAGACGCAAATATTGGTGTGAGAGCTAATTCAATCAAGGAAACACTGCATGTTGGTGAAGGGCATATTGAAGAAGGATCAGCCGAGTGGTTCTTGTGGGAGAACAACTCCATTTGGCTCACTAACGTCACACACCATCAGGCTTCCAAGCAGCTCTCAAGGAAACTCAGTTTGCACACTCTATGCTTAGTGCCCTTTGTATGGCTAGGACTGAAATGAACCTGGTAGAGCATCCCACACAAACGAATGCTCCACATGCGGGTTTCACATGCCACCAACTCCACATTCACAGGCAACTTCAGCGCCACAGCCGTTTTCAGATAGCCCTCAATGCAAAGGCTCTAGATGCAAATATTGGTGTGAGAGCTAATTCAATCAAGGAAACACTGCATGTTGTTGAAGGGCATATTGAAAAAGGATCAGCCAAGTGGTTCTTGTGGGAGAACAACTCCATTTGGCTCACTAACTTCACACACCATCAGGCTTCCAAGCAGCTCTCAAGGAAACTCAGTTTGCACACTCTATGCTTAGTGCCCTTTGAGTGCATTATCTAGGAATGAACCTGGTAGAGCATCCCACACAAACGAATGCTCCACATGCGGGTTTCACATGCCACCAACTCCACATTCACAGGCAACTTCAGCGCCACAGCCGTTTTCAGATAGCCCTCAATGCAAAGGCTCTAGACGCAAATATTGGTGTGAGAGCTAATTCAATCAAGGAAACACTGCATGTTGGTGAAGGGCATATTGAAGAAGGATCAGCCGAGTGGTTCTTGTGGGAGAACAACTCCATTTGGCTCACTAACTTCACACACCATCAGGCTTCCAAGCAGCTCTCAAGGAAACTCAGTTTTCACAATCTATGCTTAGTGCCCTTTGTATGGCTAGGACTGAAATGAACCTGGTAGAGCATCCCACACAAACGAATGCTCCACATGCGGGTTTCACATGCCACCAACTCCACATTCACAGGCAACTTCAGCGCCACAGCCGTTTTCAGATAGCCCTCAATGCAAAGGCTCTAGACGCAAATATTGGTGTGAGAGCTAATTCAATCAAGGAAACACTGCATGTTGGTGAAGGGCATATTGAATAAGGATCAGCCTAGTGGTTCTTGTGGGAGAACAACTCCATTTGGCTCACTAACTTCACACACCATCAGGTTTCCAAGCAGCTCTCAAGGAAACTCAGTTTTCACGCTCTATGCTTAGTGCCCTTTGTATGGCTAGGACTGAAATGAACCTGGTAGAGCATCCCACACAAACGAATGCTCCACATGCGGGTTTCACATGCCACCAACTCCACATTCACAGGCAACTTCAGCGCCACAGCCGTTTTCAGATAGCCCTCAATGCAAAGGCTCTAGATGCAAATATTGGTGTGAGAGCTAATTCAATCAAGGAAACACTGCATGTTGTTGAAGGGCATATTGAAAAAGGATCAGCCAAGTGGTTCTTGTGGGAGAACAACTCCATTTGGCTCACTAACTTCACACACCATCAGGCTTCCAAGCAGCTCTCAAGGAAACTCAGTTTTCACACTCTATGCTTAGTGCCCTTTGAGTGCATTATCTAGGAATGAACCTGGTAGAGCATCCCACACAAACGAATGCTCCACATGCGGGTTTCACATGCCACCAACTCCACATTCACAGGCAACTTCAGCGCCACAGCCGTTTTCAGATAGCCCTCAATGCAAAGGCTCTAGACGCAAATATTGGTGTGAGAGCTAATTCAATCAAGGAAACACTGCATGTTGGTGAAGGGCATATTGAAGAAGGATCAGCCGAGTGGTTCTTGTGGGAGAACAACTCCATTTGGCTCACTAACGTCACACACCATCAGGCTTCCAAGCAGCTCTCAAGGAAACTCAGTTTGCACACTCTATGCTTAGTGCCCTTTGTATGGCTAGGACTGAAATGAACCTGGTAGAGCATCCCACACAAACGAATGCTCCACATGCGGGTTTCACATGCCACCAACTCCACATTCACAGGCAACTTCAGCGCCACAGCCGTTTTCAGATAGCCCTCAATGCAAAGGCTCTAGATGCAAATATTGGTGTGAGAGCTAATTCAATCAAGGAAACACTGCATGTTGTTGAAGGGCATATTGAAAAAGGATCAGCCAAGTGGTTCTTGTGGGAGAACAACTCCATTTGGCTCACTAACTTCACACACCATCAGGCTTCCAAGCAGCTCTCAAGGAAACTCAGTTTGCACACTCTATGCTTAGTGCCCTTTGAGTGCATTATCTAGGAATGAACCTGGTAGAGCATCCCACACAAACGAATGCTCCACATGCGGGTTTCACATGCCACCAACTCCACATTCACAGGCAACTTCAGCGCCACAGCCGTTTTCAGATAGCCCTCAATGCAAAGGCTCTAGACGCAAATATTGGTGTGAGAGCTAATTCAATCAAGGAAACACTGCATGTTGGTGAAGGGCATATTGAAGAAGGATCAGCCGAGTGGTTCTTGTGGGAGAACAACTCCATTTGGCTCACTAACTTCACACACCATCAGGCTTCCAAGCAGCTCTCAAGGAAACTCAGTTTTCACAATCTATGCTTAGTGCCCTTTGTATGGCTAGGACTGAAATGAACCTGGTAGAGCATCCCACACAAACGAATGCTCCACATGCGGGTTTCACATGCCACCAACTCCACATTCACAGGCAACTTCAGCGCCACAGCCGTTTTCAGATAGCCCTCAATGCAAAGGCTCTAGACGCAAATATTGGTGTGAGAGCTAATTCAATCAAGGAAACACTGCATGTTGGTGAAGGGCATATTGAATAAGGATCAGCCTAGTGGTTCTTGTGGGAGAACAACTCCATTTGGCTCACTAACTTCACACACCATCAGGCTTCCAAGCAGCTCTCAAGGAAACTCAGTTTTCACGCTCTATGCTTAGTGCCCTTTGTATGGCTAGGACTGAAATGAACCTGGTAGAGCATCCCACACAAACGAATGCTCCACATGCGGGTTTCACATGCCACCAACTCCACATTCACAGGCAACTTCAGCGCCACAGCCGTTTTCAGATAGCCCTCAATGCAAAGGCTCTAGATGCAAATATTGGTGTGAGAGCTAATTCAATCAAGGAAACACTGCATGTTGTTGAAGGGCATATTGAAAAAGGATCAGCCAAGTGGTTCTTGTGGGAGAACAACTCCATTTGGCTCACTAACTTCACACACCATCAGGCTTCCAAGCAGCTCTCAAGGAAACTCAGTTTTCACACTCTATGCTTAGTGCCCTTTGAGTGCATTATCTAGGAATGAACCTGGTAGAGCATCCCACACAAACGAATGCTCCACATGCGGGTTTCACATGCCACCAACTCCACATTCACAGGCAACTTCAGCGCCACAGCCGTTTTCAGATAGCCCTCAATGCAAAGGCTCTAGACGCAAATATTGGTGTGAGAGCTAATTCAATCAAGGAAACACTGCATGTTGGTGAAGGGCATATTGAAGAAGGATCAGCCGAGTGGTTCTTGTGGGAGAACAACTCCATTTGGCTCACTAACTTCACACACCATCAGGCTTCCAAGCAGCTCTCAAGGAAACTCAGTTTTCACACTCTATGCTTAGTGCCTTTTGAGTGCATTATCTAGGAATGAACCTGGTAGAGCATCCCACACAAACGAATGCTCCACTTGCTGGTTTCACATGCCACCAACTCCACATTCACAGGCAACTTCAGCGCCACAGCCGTTTTCAGATAGCCCTCAATGCAAAGGCTCTAGACGCAAATATTGGTGTGAGAGCTAATTCAATCAAGGAAACACTGCATGTTGGTGAAGGGCATATTGAAGAAGGATCAGCCGAGTGGTTCTTGTGGGAGAACAACTCCATTTGGCTCACTAACTTCACACACCATCAGGCTTCCAAGCATCTCTCAAGGAAACTCAGTTTTCACACTCTATGCTTAGTGCCCTTTGTATGGCTAGGACTGAAATGAACCTGGTAGAGCATCCCACACAAACGAATGCTCCACATGCGGGTTTCACATGCCACCAACTCCACATTCACAGGCAACTTCAGCGCCACAGCCGTTTTCAGATAGCCCTCAATGCAAAGGCTCTAGACGCAAATATTGGTGTGAGAGCTAATTCAATCAAGGAAACACTGCATGTTGGTGAAGGGCATATTGAAGAAGGATCAGCCGAGTGGTTCTTGTGGGAGATCAACTCCATTTGGCTCACTAACTTCACACACCATCAGGCTTCCAAGCAGCTCTCAAGGAAACTCAGTTTTCACACTCTATGCTTAGTGCCCTTTGAGTGCATTATCTAGGAATGAACCTGGTAGAGCATCCCACACAAACGAATGCTCCACTTGCGGGTTTCACATGCCACCAACTCCACATTCACAGGCAACTTCAGCGCCACAGCCGTTTTCAGATAGCCCTCAATGCAAAGACTCTAGACGCAAATATTGGTGTGAGAGCTAATTCAATCAAGGAAACACTGCATGTTGGTGAAGGGCATATTGAAGAAGGATCAGCCGAGTGGTTCTTGTGGGAGAACAACTCCATTTGGCTCACTAACTTCACACACCATCAGGCTTCCAAGCAGCTCTCAAGGAAACTCAGTTTTCACACTCTATGCTTAGTGCCCTTTGTATGGCTAGGACTGAAATGAACCTGGTAGAGCATCCCACACAAACGAATGCTCCACATGCGGGTTTCACATGCCACCAACTCCACATTCACAGGCAACTTCAGCGCCACAGCCGTTTTCAGATAGCCCTCAATGCAAAGGCTCTAGACGCAAATATTGGTGTGAGAGCTAATTCAATCAAGGAAACACTGCATGTTGGTGAAGGGCATATTGAAGAAGGATCAGCCGAGTGGTTCTTGTGGGAGAACAACTCCATTTGGCTCACTAACTTCACACACCATCAGGCTTCCAAGCAGCTCTCAAGGAAACTCAGTTTTCACACTCTATGTTTAGTGCCCTTTGAGTGCATTATCTAGGAATGAACCTGGTAGAGCATCCCACACAAACGAATGCTCCACATGCGGGTTTCACATGCCACCAACTCCACATTCACAGGCAACTTCAGCGCCACAGCCGTTTTCAGATAGCCCTCAATGCAAAGGCTCTAGACGCAAATATTGGTGTGAGAGCTAATTCAATCAAGGAAACACTGCATGTTGGTGAAGGGCATATTGAAGAAGGATCAGCCGAGTGGTTCTTGTGGGAGAACAACTCCATTTGGCTCAGTAACTTCACACACCATCAGGCTTCCAAGCAGCTCTCAAGGAAACTCAGTTTTTACACTCTATGCTTAGTGCCCTTTGAGTGCCTAGGACTGAAATGAAGCTTGGTCAGCATCCCACATAAACGAATGCTCCACTTGCGGGTTTCACATGCCACCAACTCCACATTCACAGGCAACTTCAGCGCCACAGCCGTATTCAGATAGCCCTCAATGCAAAGGCTCTAGACGCCAATATTGGTGTGAGAGCTAATTCAATCAAGGAAACACTGCATGTTGGTGAAGGGCATATTGAAGAAGGATCAGCAGAGTGGTTCTTGTGGGAGAACAACTCCATTTGGCTCACTAACTTCACACACCATCAGGCTTCCAAGCAGCTCTCAAGGAAACTCAGTTTTCACACTCTATGTTTAGTGCCCATTGAATGCATTATCTAGGAATGAACCTGGTAGAGCATCCCACACAAACGAATGCTCCACATGCGGGTTTCACATGCCACCAACTCCACATTCACAGGCAACTTCAGCGCCACAGCCGTTTTCAGATAGCCCTCAATGCAAAGGCTCTAGACGCAAATATTGGTGTGAGAGCTAATTCAATCAAGGAAACACTGCATGTTGGTGAAGGGCATATTGAAGAAGGATCAGCCGAGTGGTTCTTGTGGGAGAACAACTCCATTTGGCTCACTAACTTCACACACCATCAGGCTTCCAAGCAGCTCTCAAGGAAACTCAGTTTTCACACTCTATGCTTAGTGCCCTTTGAGTGCATTATCTAGGAATGAACCTGGTAGAGCATCCCACACAAACGAATGCTCCACATGCGGGTTTCACATGCCACCAACTCCACATTCACAGGCAACTTCAGCGCCACAGCCGTTTTCAGATAGCCCTCAATGCAAAGGCTCTAGACGCAAATATTGGTGTGAGAGCTAATTCAATCAAGGAAACACTGCATGTTGGTGAAGGGCATATTGAAGAAGGATCAGCCGAGTGGTTCTTGTGGGAGAACAACTCCATTTGGCTCACTAACTTCACACACCATCAGGCTTCCAAGCAGCTCTCAAGGAAACTCAGTTTTCACACTCTATGCTTAGTGCCCTTTGTATGGCTAGGACAGAAATGAACCTGGTAGAGCATCCCACGCAAACGAATGCTCCACATGCGGGTTTCACATGCCACCAACTCCACATTCACAGGCAACTTCAGCGCCACAGCCGTTTTCAGATAGCCCTCAATGCAAAGGCTCTAGACGCAAATAATGGTGTGAGAGCTAATTCAATCAAGGAAAAACTGCATGTTGGTGAAGGGCATATTGAAGAAGGATCAGCCGAGTGGTTCTTGTGGGAGAACAACTCCATTTGGCTCACTAACTTCACACACCATCAGGCTTCCAAGCAGCTCTCAAGGAAACTCAGTTTTCACACTCTATGTTTAGTGCCCATTGAATGCATTATCTAGGAATGAACCTGGTAGAGCATCCCACACAAACGAATGCTCCACATGCGGGTTTCACATGCCACCAACTCCACATTCACAGGCAACTTCAGCGCCACAGCCGTTTTCAGATAGCCCTCAATGCAAAGGCTCTAGACGCAAATATTGGTGTGAGAGCTAATTCAATCAAGGAAACACTGCATGTTGGTGAAGGGCATATTGAAGAAGGATCAGCCGAGTGGTTCTTGTGGGAGAACAACTCCATTTGGCTCACTAACTTCACACACCATCAGGCTTCCAAGCAGCTCTCAAGGAAACTCAGTTTTCACACTCTATGCTTAGTGCTCTTTGTGTGCCTAGGACTGAAATGAAGCTTGGTCAGCATCCCACACAAACGAATGCTCCACATGCGGGTTTCACATGCCACCAACTCCACATTCACAGGCAACTTCAGCGCCACAGCCGTTTTCAGATAGCCCTCAATGCAAAGGCTCTAGATGCAAATATTGGTGTGAGAGCTAATTCAATCAAGGAAACACTGCATGTTGGTGAAGGGCATATTGAAGAAGGATCAGCCGAGTGGTTCTTGTGGGAGAACAACTCCATTTGGCTCACTAACTTCACACACCATCAGGCTTCCAAGCAGCTCTCAAGGAAACTCAGTTTTCACACTCTATGTTTAGTGCCCTTTGAGTGCATTATCTAGGAATGAACCTGGTAGAGCATCCCACACAAACGAATGCTCCACATGCGGGTTTCACATGCCACCAACTCCACATTCACAGGCAACTTCAGCGCCACAGCCGTTTTCAGATAGCCCTCAATGCAAAGGCTCTAGACGCAAATATTGGTGTGAGAGCTAATTCAATCAAGGAAACACTGCATGTTGGTGAAGGGCATATTGAAGAAGGATCAGCCGAGTGGTTCTTGTGGGAGAACAACTCCATTTGGCTCACTAACTTCACACACCATCAGGCTTCCAAGCAGCTCTCAAGGAAACTCAGTTTTTACACTCTATGCTTAGTGCCCTTTGAGTGCCTAGGACTGAAATGAAGCTTGGTCAGCATCCCACATAAACGAATGCTCCACTTGCGGGTTTCACATGCCACCAACTCCACATTCACAGGCAACTTCAGCGCCACAGCCGTATTCAGATAGCCCTCAATGCAAAGGCTCTAGACGCCAATATTGGTGTGAGAGCTAATTCAATCAAGGAAACACTGCATGTTGGTGAAGGGCATATTGAAGAAGGATCAGCAGAGTGGTTCTTGTGGGAGAACAACTCCATTTGGCTCACTAACTTCACACACCATCAGGCTTCCAAGCAGCTCTCAAGGAAACTCAGTTTTCACACTCTATGTTTAGTGCCCATTGAATGCATTATCTAGGAATGAACCTGGTAGAGCATCCCACACAAACGAATGCTCCACATGCGGGTTTCACATGCCACCAACTCCACATTCACAGGCAACTTCAGCGCCACAGCCGTTTTCAGATAGCCCTCAATGCAAAGGCTCTAGACTCAAATATTGGTGTGAGAGCTAATTCAATCAAGGAAACACTGCATGTTGGTGAAGGGCATATTGAAGAAGGATCAGCCGAGTGGTTCTTGTGGGAGAACAACTCCATTTGGCTCACTAACTTCACACACCATCAGGCTTCCAAGCAGCTCTCAAGGAAACTCAGTTTTCACACTCTATGCTTAGTGCCCTTTGAGTGCATTATCTAGGAATGAACCTGGTAGAGCATCCCACACAAACGAATGCTCCACATGCGGGTTTCACATGCCACCAACTCCACATTCACAGGCAACTTCAGCGCCACAGCCGTTTTCAGATAGCCCTCAATGCAAAGGCTCTAGACGCAAATATTGGTGTGAGAGCTAATTCAATCAAGGAAAAACTGCATGTTGGTGAAGGGCATATTGAAGAAGGATCAGCCGAGTGGTTCTTGTGGGAGAACAACTCCATTTGGCTCACTAACTTCACACACCATCAGGCTTCCAAGCAGCTCTCAAGGAAACTAAGTTTTCACAATCTATGCTTAGTGCAATTTGAGTGCCTAGGACAGAAATGAACCTGGTAGAGCATCCCACGCAAACGAATGCTCCACATGCGGGTTTCACATGCCACCAACTCCACATTCACAGGCAACTTCAGCGCCACAGCCGTTTTCAGATAGCCCTCAATGCAAAGGCTCTAGACGCAAATAATGGTGTGAGAGCTAATTCAATCAAGGAAAAACTGCATGTTGGTGAAGGGCATATTGAAGAAGGATCAGCCGAGTGGTTCTTGTGGGAGAACAACTCCATTTGGCTCACTAACTTCACACACCATCAGGCTTCCAAGCAGCTCTCAAGGAAACTCAGTTTTCACACTCTATGTTTAGTGCCCTTTGAGTGCATTATCTAGGAATGAACCTGGTAGAGCATCCCACACAAACGAATGCTCCACATGCGGGTTTCACATGCCACCAACTCCACATTCACAGGCAACTTCAGCGCCACAGCCGTTTTCAGATAGCCCTCAATGCAAAGGCTCTAGACGCAAATATTGGTGTGAGAGCTAATTCAATCAAGGAAACACTGCATGTTGGTGAAGGGCATATTGAAGAAGGATCAGCCGAGTGGTTCTTGTGGGAGAACAACTCCATTTGGCTCACTAACTTCACACACCATCAGGCTTCCAAGCAGCTCTCAAGGAAACTCAGTTTTCACACTCTATGCTTAGTGCTCTTTGTGTGCCTAGGACTGAAATGAAGCTTGGTCAGCATCCCACACAAACGAATGCTCCACATGCGGGTTTCACATGCCAACAACTCCACATTCACAGGCAACTTCAGCGCCACAGCCGTTTTCAGATAGCCCTCAATGCAAAGGCTCTAGACGCAAATATTGGTGTGAGAGCTAATTCAATCAAGGAAACACTGCATGTTGGTGAAGGGCATATTGAAGAAGGATCAGCCGAGTGGTTCTTGTGGGAGAACAACTCCATTTGGCTCACTAACTTCACACACCATCAGGCTTCCAAGCAGCTCTCAAGGAAACTCAGTTTTCACACTCTATGTTTAGTGCCCTTTGATTGCCTAGGACTGAAATGAAGCTTGGTGAGCATCCCACATAAACGAATGCTCCACATGCGGGTTTCACATGCCACCAACTCCACATTCACAGGCAACTTCAGCGCCACAGCCGTTTTCAGATAGCCCTCAATGCAAAGGCTCTAGACGCAAGTATTGGTGTGAGAGCTAATTCAATCAAGGAAACACTGCATGTTGGTGAAGGGCATATTGAAGAAGGATCAGCCGAGTGGTTCTTGTGGGAGAACAACTCCATTTGGCTCACTAACTTCACACACCATCAGGCTTCCAAGCAGCTCCTCAAGGAAACTCAGTTTTCACACTCTATGCTTAGTGCCCTTTGTATGGCTAGGACTGAAAAGAACCTGGTAGAGCATCCCACACAAACGAATGCTCCACATGCGGGTTTCACATGCCACCAACTCCACAGTCACAGGCAACTTCAGCGCCACAGCCGCTTTCAGATAGCCCTCAATGCAAAGGCTCTAGACGCAAATATTGGTGTGAGAGCTAATTCAATCAAGGAAACACTGCATGTTGGTAAAGGGCATATTGAAGAAGGATCAGCCGAGTGGTTCTTGTGGGAGAACAACTCCATTTGGCTCACTAACTTCACACACCATCAGGCTTCCAAGCAGCTCTCAAGGAAACTCAGTTTTCACACTCTATGTTTAGTGCCCTTTGAGTGCCTAGGACTGAAATGAAGCTTGGTGAGCATCCCACATAAACGAATGCTCCACTTGCGGGTTTCACATGCCACCAACTTCACATTCACAGGCAACCTCAGCGCCACAGCCGTTTTCAGATAGCCCTCAATGCAAAGGCTCTAGACGCAAATATTGGTGTGAGAGCTAATTCAATCAAGGAAACACTGCATGTTGGTGAAGGGCATATTGAAGAAGGATCAGCCGAGTGGTTCTTGTGGGAGAACAACTCCATTTGGCTCACTAACTTCACACACCATCAGGCTTCCAAGCAGCTCTCAAGGAAACTCAGTTTTCACACTCTATGTTTAGTGCCCTTTGAGTGCATTATCTAGGAATGAACCTGGTAGAGCATCCCACACAAACGAATGCTCCACATGCGGGTTTCACATGCCACCAACTCCACATTCACAGGCAACTTCAGCGCCACAGCCGTTTTCAGATAGCCCTCAATGCAAAGGCTCTAGACGCAAATATTGGTGTGAGAGCTAATTCAATCAAGGAAACACTGCATGTTGGTGAAGGGCATATTGAAGAAGGATCAGCCGAGTGGTTCTTGTGGGAGAACAACTCCATTTGGCTCACTAACTTCACACACCATCAGGCTTCCAAGCAGCTCTCAAGGAAACTCAGTTTTCACACTCTATGCTTAGTGCCCTTTGAGTGCATTATCTAGGAATGAACCTGGTAGAGCATCCCACACAAACGGATGCTCCACATGCGGGTTTCACATGCCACCAACTCCACATTCACAGGCAACTTCAGCGCCACAGCCGTTTTCAGATAGCCCTCAATGCAAAGGCTCTAGACGCAAATATTGGTGTGAGAGCTAATTCAATCAAGGAAACACTGCATGTTGGTGAAGGGCATATTGAAGAAGGATCAGCCGAGTGGTTCTTGTGGGAGAACAACTCCATTTGGCTCACTAACTTCACACACCATCAGGCTTCCAAGCAGCTCTCAAGGAAACTCAGTTTTCACACTCTATGCTTAGTGCCCTTTGAGTGCATTATCTAGGAATGAACCTGGTAGAGCATCCCACACAAACGAATGCTCCACATGCGGGTTTCACATGCCACCAACTCCACATTCACAGGCAACTTCAGCGCCACAGCCGTTTTAAGATAGCCCTCAATGCAAAGGCTCTAGACGCAAATATTGGTGTGAGAGCTAATTCAATCAAGGAAACACTGCATGTTGGTGAAGGGCATATTGAAGAAGGATCAGCCGAGTGGTTCTTGTGGGAGAACAACTCCATTTGGCTCACTAACTTCACACACCATCAGGCTTCCAAGCAGCTCTCAAGGAAACTCAGTTTTCACACTCTATGTTTAGTGCCCTTTGAGTGCATGTTCTACGAATAAACCTGGTAGAGCATCCCACACAAACGAATGCTCCACATGCGGGTTTCACATGCCACCAACTCCACATTCACAGGCAACTTCAGCGCCACAGCCGTTTTCAGATAGCCCTCAATGCAAAGGCTCTAGACGCAAATATTGGTGTGAGAGCTAATTCAATCAAGGAAAAACTGCATGTTGGTGAAGGGCATATTGAAGAAGGATCAGCCGAGTGGTTCTTGTGGGAGAACAACTCCATTTGGCTCACTAACTTCACACACCATCAGGCTTCCAAGCAGCTCTCAAGGAAACTAAGTTTTCACAATCTATGCTTAGTGCAATTTGAGTGCCTAGGACAGAAATGAACCTGGTAGAGCATCCCACGCAAACGAATGCTCCACATGCGGGTTTCACATGCCACCAACTCCACATTCACAGGCAACTTCAGCGCCACAGCCGTTTTCAGATAGCCCTCAATGCAAAGGCTCTAGACGCAAATAATGGTGTGAGAGCTAATTCAATCAAGGAAAAACTGCATGTTGGTGAAGGGCATATTGAAGAAGGATCAGCCGAGTGGTTCTTGTGGGAGAACAACTCCATTTGGCTCACTAACTTCACACACCATCAGGCTTCCAAGCAGCTCTCAAGGAAACTCAGTTTTCACACTCTATGTTTAGTGCCCTTTGAGTGCATTATCTAGGAATGAACCTGGTAGAGCATCCCACACAAACGAATGCTCCACATGCGGGTTTCACATGCCACCAACTCCACATTCACAGGCAACTTCAGCGCCACAGCCGTTTTCAGATAGCCCTCAATGCAAAGGCTCTAGACGCAAATATTGGTGTGAGAGCTAATTCAATCAAGGAAACACTGCATGTTGGTGAAGGGCATATTGAAGAAGGATCAGCCGAGTGGTTCTTGTGGGAGAACAACTCCATTTGGCTCACTAACTTCACACACCATCAGGCTTCCAAGCAGCTCTCAAGGAAACTCAGTTTTCACACTCTATGCTTAGTGCTCTTTGTGTGCCTAGGACTGAAATGAAGCTTGGTCAGCATCCCACACAAACGAATGCTCCACATGCGGGTTTCACATGCCAACAACTCCACATTCACAGGCAACTTCAGCGCCACAGCCGTTTTCAGATAGCCCTCAATGCAAAGGCTCTAGACGCAAATATTGGTGTGAGAGCTAATTCAATCAAGGAAACACTGCATGTTGGTGAAGGGCATATTGAAGAAGGATCAGCCGAGTGGTTCTTGTGGGAGAACAACTCCATTTGGCTCACTAACTTCACACACCATCAGGCTTCCAAGCAGCTCTCAAGGAAACTCAGTTTTCACACTCTATGTTTAGTGCCCTTTGATTGCCTAGGACTGAAATGAAGCTTGGTGAGCATCCCACATAAACGAATGCTCCACATGCGGGTTTCACATGCCACCAACTCCACATTCACAGGCAACTTCAGCGCCACCGCCGTTTTCAGATAGCCCTCAATGCAAAGGCTCTAGACGCAAGTATTGGTGTGAGAGCTAATTCAATCAAGGAAACACTGCATGTTGGTGAAGGGCATATTGAAGAAGGATCAGCCGAGTGGTTCTTGTGGGAGAACAACTCCATTTGGCTCACTAACTTCACACACCATCAGGCTTCCAAGCAGCTCCTCAAGGAAACTCAGTTTTCACACTCTATGCTTAGTGCCCTTTGTATGGCTAGGACTGAAAAGAACCTGGTAGAGCATCCCACACAAACGAATGCTCCACATGCGGGTTTCACATGCCACCAACTCCACATTCACAGGCAACTTCAGCGCCACAGCCGCTTTCAGATAGCCCTCAATGCAAAGGCTCTAGACGCAAATATTGGTGTGAGAGCTAATTCAATCAAGGAAACACTGCATGTTGGTAAAGGGCATATTGAAGAAGGATCAGCCGAGTGGTTCTTGTGGGAGAACAACTCCATTTGGCTCACTAACTTCACACACCATCAGGCTTCCAAGCAGCTCTCAAGGAAACTCAGTTTTCACACTCTATGTTTAGTGCCCTTTGAGTGCCTAGGACTGAAATGAAGCTTGGTGAGCATCCCACACAAACGAATGCTCCACATGCGGGTTTCACATGCCACCAACTTCACATTCACAGGCAACCTCAGCGCCACAGCCGTTTTCAGATAGCCCTCAATGCAAAGGCTCTAGACGCAAATATTGGTGTGAGAGCTAATTCAATCAAGGAAACACTGCATGTTGGTGAAGGGCATATTGAAGAAGGATCAGCCGAGTGGTTCTTGTGGGAGAACAACTCCATTTGGCTCACTAACTTCACACACCATCAGGCTTCCAAGCAGCTCTCAAGGAAACTCAGTTTTCACACTCTATGTTTAGTGCCCTTTGAGTGCATTATCTAGGAATGAACCTGGTAGAGCATCCCACACAAACGAATGCTCCACATGCGGGTTTCACATGCCACCAACTCCACATTCACAGGCAACTTCAGCGCCACAGCCGTTTTCAGATAGCCCTCAATGCAAAGGCTCTAGACGCAAATATTGGTGTGAGAGCTAATTCAATCAAGGAAACACTGCATGTTGGTGAAGGGCATATTGAAGAAGGATCAGCCGAGTGGTTCTTGTGGGAGAACAACTCCATTTGGCTCACTAACTTCACACACCATCAGGCTTCCAAGCAGCTCTCAAGGAAACTCAGTTTCACACTCTATGCTTAGTGCCCTTTGAGTGCATAGGACTAGGAATGAACCTGGTAGAGCATCCCACACAAACGGAATGCTCCACATGCGGGTTTCACATGCCACCAACTCCACATTCACAGGCAACTTCAGCGCCACAGCCGTTTTCAGATAGCCCTCAATGCAAAGGCTCTAGACGCAAATATTGGTGTGAGAGCTAATTCAATCAAGGAAACACTGCATGTTGGTGAAGGGCATATTGAAGAAGGATCAGCCGAGTGGTTCTTGTGGGAGAACAACTCCATTTGGCTCACTAACTTCACACACCATCAGGCTTCCAAGCAGCTCTCAAGGAAACTCAGTTTCCACACTCTATGCTTAGTGCCCTTTGTATGGCTAGGACTGAAATGAACCTGGTAGAGCATCCCACACAAACGAATGCTCCACATGCGGGTTTCACATGCCACCAACTCCACATTCACAGGCAACTTGAGCGCCACTGCCGTTTTCAGATAGCCCTCAATGCAAAGGCTCTAGACGCAAATATTGGTGTGAGAGCTAATTCAATCAAGGAAACACTGCATGTTGGTGAAGGGCATATTGAAGAAGGATCAGCCGAGTGGTTCTTGTGGGAGAACAACTCCATTTGGCTCACTAACTTCACACACCATCAGGCTTCCAAGCAGCTCTCAAGGAAACTCAGTTTTCACACTCTATGTTTAGTGCCCTTTGAGTGCATGTTCTACGAATAAACCTGGTAGAGCATCCCACACAAACGAATGCTCCACATGCGGGTTTCACATGCCACCAACTCCACATTCACAGGCAACTTCAGCGCCACAGCCGTTTTCAGATAGCCCTCAATGCAAAGGCTCTAGACGCAAATATTGGTGTGAGAGCTAATTCAATCAAGGAAACACTGCATGTTGGTGAAGGGCATATTGAAGAAGGATCAGCCGAGTGGTTCTTGTGGGAGAACAACTCCATTTGGCTCACTAACTTCACACACCATCAGGCTTCCAAGCAGCTCTCAAGGAAACTCAGTTTTCACACTCTATGCTTAGTGCCCTTTGAGTGCCTAGGACTGAAATGAAGATTGGTGAGCATCCCACATAAACGAATGCTCCACTTGCGGGTTTCACATGACACCAACTCCACATTCACAGGCAACTTCAGCGCCACAGCCTTTTCAGATAGCCCTCAATGCAAAGGCTCTAGACGCAAATATTGGTGTGAGAGCTAATTCAATCAAGGAAACACTGCATGTTGGTGAAGGGCATATTGAAGAAGGATCAGCCGAGTGGTTCTTGTGGGAGAACAACTCCATTTGGCTCACTAACTTCACACACCATCAGGCTTCCAAGCAGCTCTCAAGGAAACTCAGTTTTCACACTCTATGCTTAGTGCCCTTTGAGTGCATTACCTAGAATGAACCTGGTAGAGCATCCCACACAAACGAATGCTCCACATGTGGGTTTCACATGCCACCAACTCCACATTCACAGGCAACTTCAGCGCCACAGCCGTTTTCAGATAGCCCTCAATGCTAAGGCTCTAGACGCAAATATTGGTGTGAGAGCTAATTCAATCAAGGAAACACTGCATGTTGGTGAAGGGCATATTGAAGAAGGATCAGCCGAGTGGTTCTTGTGGGAGAACAACTCCATTTGGCTCACTAACTTCACACACCATCAGGCTTCCAAGCAGCTCTCAAGGAAACTCAGTTTTCACACTCTATGCTTAGTGCCCTTTGAGTGCCTAGGACTGAAATGAAGCTTGGAGAGCATCCCACACAAACGAATGCTCCACATGCGGGTTTCACATGCCACCAACTCCACATTCACAGGCAACTTCAGCGCCACTGCCGTTTTCAGATAGCCCTCAATGCAAAGGCTCTAGACGCAAATATTGGTGTGAGAGCTAATTCAATCAAGGAAACACTGCATGTTGGTGAAGGGCATATTGAAGAAGGATCAGCCGAGTGGTTCTTGTGGGAGAACAACTCCATTTGGCTCACTAACTTCACACACCATCAGGCTTCCAAGCAGCTCTCAAGGAAACTCAGTTTTCACACTCTATGCTTAGTGCCCTTTGAGTGCCTAGGACTGAAATGAAGCTTGGAGAGCATCCCACACAAACGAATGCTCCACATGCGGGTTTCACATGACACCAACTCCACATTCACAGGCAATTTCAGCGCCACTGCCGTTTTCAGATAGCCCTCAATGCAAAGGCTCTAGACGCAAATATTGGTGTGAGAGCTAATTCAATCAAGGAAACACTGCATGTTGGTGAAGGGCATATTGAAGAAGGATCAGCCGAGTGGTTCTTGTGGGAGAACAACTCCATTTGGCTCACTAACTTCACACACCATCAGGCTTCCAAGCAGCTCTCAAGGAAACTCAGTTTTCACACTCTATGCTTAGTGCTCTTTGTGTGCCTAGGACTGAAATGAAGCTTGGTGAGCATCCCACACAAACGAATGCTCCACATGCGGGTTTCACATGCCACCAACTCCACATTCCCAGGCAACTTCAGCGCCACAGCCGTTTTCAGATAGCCCTCAATGCAAAGGCTCTAGACGCAAATATTGGTGTGAGAGCTAATTCAATCAAGGAAACACTGCATGTTGGTGAAGGGCATATTGAAGAAGGATCAGCCGAGTGGTTCTTGTGGGAGAACAACTCCATTTGGCTCACTAACTTCACACACCATCAGGCTTCCAAGCAGCTCTCAAGGAAACTCAGTTTTCACACTCTATGCTTAGTGCCCTTTGAGTGCATTATCTAGAATGAACGTGGTAGAGCATCCCACACAAACGAATGTTCCACATGCGGGTTTCACATGCCACCAACTCCACATTCACAGGCAACTTCAGCGCCACAGCCGTTTTCAGATAGCCCTCAATGCAAAGGCTCTAGACGCAAATATTGGTGTGAGAGCTAATTCAATCAAGGAAACACTGCATGTTGGTGAAGGGCATATTGAAGAAGGATCAGCCGAGTGGTTCTTGTGGGAGAACAACTCCATTTGGCTCACTAACTTCACACACCATCAGGCTTCCAAGCAGCTCTCAAGGAAACTCAGTTTTCACACTCTATGCTTAGTGCCCTTTGAGTGCCTAGGACTGAAATGAAGCTGGTAGAGCATCCCACACAAACGAATGCTCCACATGCGGGTTTCACATGACACCAACTCCACATTCACAGGCAATTCAGCGCCACTGCCGTTTTCAGATAGCCCTCAATGCAAAGGCTCTAGACGCAAATATTGGTGTGAGAGCTAATTCAATCAAGGAAACACTGCATGTTGGTGAAGGGCATATTGAAGAAGGATCAGCCGAGTGGTTCTTGTGGGAGAACAACTCCATTTGGCTCACTAACTTCACACACCATCAGGCTTCCAAGCAGCTCTCAAGGAAACTCAGTTTTCACACTCTATGCTTAGTGCTCTTTGTGTGCCTAGGACTGAAATGAAGCTTGGTGAGCATCCCACACAAACGAATGCTCCACATGCGGGTTTCACATGCCACCAACTCCACATTCACAGGCAACTTCAGCGCCACAGCCGTTTTCAGATAGCCCTCAATGCAAAGGCTCTAGACGCAAATATTGGTGTGAGAGCTAATTCAATCAAGGAAACACTGCATGTTGGTGAAGGGCATATTGAAGAAGGATCAGCCGAGTGGTTCTTGTGGGAGAACAACTCCATTTGGCTCACTAACTTCACACACCATCAGGCTTCCAAGCAGCTCTCAAGGAAACTCAGTTTTCACACTCTATGCTTAGTGCCCTTTGAGTGCCTAGGACTGAAATGAAGATTGGTGAGCATCCCACACAAACGAATGCTCCACTTGCGGGTTTCACATGACACCAACTCCACATTCACAGGCAACTTCAGCGCCACAGCCGTTTTCAGATAGCCCTCAATGCAAAGGCTCTAGACGCAAATATTGGTGTGAGAGCTAATTCAATCAAGGAAACACTGCATGTTGGTGAAGGGCATATTGAAGAAGGATCAGCCGAGTGGTTCTTGTGGGAGAACAACTCCATTTGGCTCACTAACTTCACACACCATCAGGCTTCCAAGCAGCTCTCAAGGAAACTCAGTTTTCACACTCTATGCTTAGTGCCCTTTGAGTGCATAGGACTAGAATGAAGCCTGGTAGAGCATCCCACACAAACGAATGCTCCACATGTGGGTTTCACATGCCACCAACTCCACATTCACAGGCAACTTCAGCGCCACAGCCGTTTTCAGATAGCCCTCAATGCAAAGGCTCTAGACGCAAATATTGGTGTGAGAGCTAATTCAATCAAGGAAACACTGCATGTTGGTGAAGGGCATATTGAAGAAGGATCAGCCGAGTGGTTCTTGTGGGAGAACAACTCCATTTGGCTCACTAACTTCACACACCATCAGGCTTCCAAGCAGCTCTCAAGGAAACTCAGTTTTCACACTCTATGCTTAGTGCCCTTTGAGTGCCTAGGACTGAAATGAAGCTTGGAGAGCATCCCACACAAACGAATGCTCCACATGCGGGTTTCACATGCCACCAACTCCACATTCACAGGCAATTTCAGCGCCACTGCCGTTTTCAGATAGCCCTCAATGCAAAGGCTCTAGACGCAAATATTGGTGTGAGAGCTAATTCAATCAAGGAAACACTGCATGTTGGTGAAGGGCATATTGAAGAAGGATCAGCCGAGTGGTTCTTGTGGGAGAACAACTCCATTTGGCTCACTAACTTCACACACCATCAGGCTTCCAAGCAGCTCTCAAGGAAACTCAGTTTTCACACTCTATGCTTAGTGCCCTTTGAGTGCCTAGGACTGAAATGAAGCTTGGAGAGCATCCCACACAAACGAATGCTCCACATGCGGGTTTCACATGACACCAACTCCACATTCACAGGCAATTTCAGCGCCACTGCCGTTTTCAGATAGCCCTCAATGCAAAGGCTCTAGACGCAAATATTGGTGTGAGAGCTAATTCAATCAAGGAAACACTGCATGTTGGTGAAGGGCATATTGAAGAAGGATCAGCCGAGTGGTTCTTGTGGGAGAACAACTCCATTTGGCTCACTAACTTCACACACCATCAGGCTTCCAAGCAGCTCTCAAGGAAACTCAGTTTTCACACTCTATGCTTAGTGCTCTTTGTGTGCCTAGGACTGAAATGAAGCTTGGTGAGCATCCCACACAAACGAATGCTCCACATGCGGGTTTCACATGCCACCAACTCCACATTCCCAGGCAACTTCAGCGCCACAGCCGTTTTCAGATAGCCCTCAATGCAAAGGCTCTAGACGCAAATATTGGTGTGAGAGCTAATTCAATCAAGGAAACACTGCATGTTGGTGAAGGGCATATTGAAGAAGGATCAGCCGAGTGGTTCTTGTGGGAGAACAACTCCATTTGGCTCACTAACTTCACACACCATCAGGCTTCCAAGCAGCTCTCAAGGAAACTCAGTTTTCACACTCTATGCTTAGTGCCCTTTGAGTGCCATTATCTAGAATGAACGTGGTAGAGCATCCCACACAAACGAATGTTCCACATGCGGGTTTCACATGCCACCAACTCCACATTCACAGGCAACTTCAGCGCCACAGCCGTTTTCAGATAGCCCTCAATGCAAAGGCTCTAGACGCAAATATTGGTGTGAGAGCTAATTCAATCAAGGAAACACTGCATGTTGGTGAAGGGCATATTGAAGAAGGATCAGCCGAGTGGTTCTTGTGGGAGAACAACTCCATTTGGCTCACTAACTTCACACACCATCAGGCTTCCAAGCAGCTCTCAAGGAAACTCAGTTTTCACACTCTATGCTTAGTGCCCTTTGAGTGCCTAGGACTGAAATGAAGCTGGTAGAGCATCCCACACAAACGAATGCTCCACATGCGGGTTTCACATGACACCAACTCCACATTCACAGGCAATTTCAGCGCCACTGCCGTTTTCAGATAGCCCTCAATGCAAAGGCTCTAGACGCAAATATTGGTGTGAGAGCTAATTCAATCAAGGAAACACTGCATGTTGGTGAAGGGCATATTGAAGAAGGATCAGCCGAGTGGTTCTTGTGGGAGAACAACTCCATTTGGCTCACTAACTTCACACACCATCAGGCTTCCAAGCAGCTCTCAAGGAAACTCAGTTTTCACACTCTATGCTTAGTGCTCTTTGTGTGCCTAGGACTGAATGAAGCTTGGTGAGCATCCCACACAAACGAATGCTCCACATGCGGGTTTCACATGCCACCAACTCCACATTCCCAGGCAACTTCAGCGCCACAGCCGTTTTCAGATAGCCCTCAATGCAAAGGCTCTAGACGCAAATATTGGTGTGAGAGCTAATTCAATCAAGGAAACACTGCATGTTGGTGAAGGGCATATTGAAGAAGGATCAGCCGAGTGGTTCTTGTGGGAGAACAACTCCATTTGGCTCACTAACTTCACACACCATCAGGCTTCCAAGCAGCTCTCAAGGAAACTCAGTTTTCACACTCTATGCTTAGTGCCCTTTGAGTGCATTATCTAGGAATGAACGTGGTAGAGCATCCCACACAAACGAATGTTCCACATGCGGGTTTCACATGCCACCAACTCCACATTCACAGGCAACTTCAGCGCCACAGCCGTTTTCAGATAGCCCTCAATGCAAAGGCTCTAGACGCCAATATTGGTGTGAGAGCTAATTCAATCAAGGAAACACTGCATGTTGGTGAAGGGCATATTGAAGAAGGATCAGCCGAGTGGTTCTTGTGGGAGAACAACTCCATTTGGCTCACTAACTTCACACACCATCAGGCTTCCAAGCAGCTCTCAAGGAAACTCAGTTTTCACACTCTATGCTTAGTGCCCTTTGAGTGCATTATCTAGGAATGAACGTGGTAGAGCATCCCACACAAACGAATGCTCCACATGCGGGTTTCACATGCCACCAACTCCACATTCACAGGCAACTTCAGCGCCACAGCCGTTTTCAGATAGCCCTCAATGCAAAGGCTCTAGACGCCAATATTAGGTGTGAGAGCTAATTCAATCAAGGAAACACTGCATGTTGGTGAAGGGCATATTGTAGAAAGGATCAGCCGAGTGGTTCTTGTGGGAGAACAACTCCATTTGGCTCACTAACTTCACACACCATCAGGCTTCCAAGCAGCTCTCAAGGAAACTCAGTTTTCACACTCTATGCTTAGTGCCCTTTGAGTGCCTAGGACTGAAATGAAGCTTGGAGAGCATCCCACACAAACGAATGCTCCACATGCGGGTTTCACATGACACCAACTCCACATTCACAGGCAATTTCAGCGCCACAGCCGTTTTCAGATAGCCCTCAATGCAAAGGCTCTAGACGCAAATATTGGTGTGAGAGCTAATTCAATCAAGGAAACACTGCATGTTGGTGAAGGGCATATTGAAGAAGGATCAGCCGAGTGGTTCTTGTGGGAGAACAACTCCATTTGGCTCACTAACTTCACACACCATCAGGCTTCCAAGCAGCTCTCAAGGAAACTCAGTTTTCACACTCTATGCTTAGTGCCCTTTGTATGGCTAGACTGAAATGAACCTGGTAGAGCATCCCACACAAACGAATGCTCCACATGCGGGTTTCACATGACACCAACTCCACATTCACAGGCAACTTCAGCGCCACAGCCGTTTTCAGATAGCCCTCAATGCAAAGGCTCTAGACGCAAATATTGGTGTGAGAGCTAATTCAATCAAGGAAACACTGCATGTTGGTGAAGGGCATATTGAAGAAGGATCAGCCGAGTGGTTCTTGTGGGAGAACAACTCCATTTGGCTCACTAACTTCACACACCATCAGGCTTCCAAGCAGCTCTCAAGGAAACTCAGTTTTCACACTCTATGCTTAGTGCCCTTTGAGTGCATTATCTAGGAATGAACCTGGTAGAGCATCCCACACAAACGAATGCTCCACATGCGGGTTTCACATGCCACCAACTCCACATTTACAGGCAACTTCAGCGCCACAGCCGTTTTCAGATAGCCCTCAATGCAAAGGCTCTAGACGCAAATATTGGTGTGAGAGCTAATTCAATCAAGGAAACACTGCATGTTGGTGAAGGGCATATTGAAGAAGGATCAGCCGAGTGGTTCTTGTGGGAGAACAACTCCATTTGGCTCACTAACTTCACACACCATCAGGCTTCCAAGCAGCTCTCAAGGAAACTCAGTTTTCACACTCTATGCTTAGTGCCCTTTGAGTGCCTAGGACTGAAATGAAGCTTGGAGAGCATCCCACACAAACGAATGCTCCACATGTGGGTTTCACATGCCACCAACTCCACATTCACAGGCAACTTCAGCGCCACAGCCGTTTTCAGATAGCCCTCAATGCAAAGGCTCTAGACGCCAATATTGGTGTGAGAGCTAATTCAATCAAGGAAACACTGCATGTTGGTGAAGGGCATATTGAAGAAGGATCAGCCGAGTGGTTCTTGTGGGAGAACAACTCCATTTGGCTCACTAACTTCACACACCATCAGGCTTCCAAGCAGCTCTCAAGGAAACTCAGTTTTCACACTCTATGCTTAGTGCCCTTTGAGTGCATTATCTAGGAATGAACCTGGTAGAGCATCCCACACAAACGAATGCTCCACATGCGGGTTTCACATGCCACCAACTCCACATTCACAGGCAACTTCAGCGCCACAGCTGTTTTCAGATAGCCCTCAATGCAAAGGCTCTAGACGCAAATATTGGTGTGAGAGCTAATTCAATCAAGGAAACACTGCATGTTGGTGAAGGGCATATTGAAGAAGGATCAGCCGAGTGGTTCTTGTGGGAGAACAACTCCATTTGGCTCACTAACTTCACACACCATCAGGCTTCCAAGCAGCTCTCAAGGAAACTCAGTTTTCACACTCTATGCTTAGTGCTCTTTGTGTGCCTAGGACTGAAATGAAGCTTGGTCAGCATCCCACACAAACGAATA
>NW_026698012.1:0-123247 GCF_030435755.1 Ochotona princeps
AGCCCAATGGAGTTTTTCTCCCACAAGAATCACTCGGCTGATTCTTCTTCAATATGTGCTTCACCAACATGCAGTGTTTCCTTGATTGAATTAGCTCTCACACCAATATTTGCGCCTACAGCTTTTGCATTGATTGCTATCTGAAAAAGGCTTTGGCGCTGAAGTTGTCTGTGAATGTGGAGTTGGTGGCATGTGAAACCCGCATGTGGAGCATTGGTTTGTGTGGGATGCTCTACCAGGTTCATTCCTAGATAATGCACTCAAAGGGCATTAAGCCTAGAGTGTGAAAACTGAGTTTGCTTGAGAGCTGCTTAGAAGCCTGATGGTGTGTGAAGTTAGTGAGCCCAATGGAGTTGTTCTCCCACAAGAACCACTCGGCTGATTCTTCTTCAATATGCGCTTCACCAACATGCAGTGTTTCCTTCATTGAATTAGCTCTCACACCAATATTTGCGCCTACAGCTTTTGCATTAAGGGCATTTTGAAAACGACCTTGGCTAGGAAGTTGTCTGTGAATGTGGAGTTGGTGGCATGTGAAACCCACATGGGGAGCATTGGTTTGTGTGGGAAGCTCACCAAGCTTCATTTCAGTCCTAGGTACTCAAAGGGCATTAAGCCTAGAGTGTGAAAACGGAGTTTCCTTGAGAGCTGCTTGGAAGCCTGATGGTGTGTGAAGTTAGTGAGCCAAATGGAGTTGTTCTCCCACAAGAAACACTAGACTGATTCTTCTTCAATATGCCCTTCAGCAACATGCAGTGTTTCCTTGATTGAATTAGTTCTCACACCAATATTTGCGCCTAGAGCTTTTGCATTGAGGGCTATCTGAAAACGGCTTTGGCACTGAAGTTGTCTGTGAATGTGGAGTTGGTGGCATGTGAAACCCGCATGTGGAGTATTGGTTTGCGTGGGATGCTCTACCAGGTTCATTCCTAGATAATGCACTCAAAGGGCATTAAGCCTAGAGTGTGAAAACTGAGTTTCCTTGAGAGCTGCTTGGAAGCCTGATGGTGTGTGAAGTTAGTGAGCCCAATGGAGTTGTTCTCCCACAAGAACCACTCGGCTGATTCTTCTTCAATATGCGCTTCACCAACATGCATTGTTTCCTTGATTGAATTAGCTCTCTCACAAATACTTGTGCCTAGAGCTTTTGCATTAAGGGCTATCTGAAAACGGGTTTGGCTAGGAAGTTGTCTGTGAATGTGGAGTTGGTGGCATGTGAAACCCGCATGTGGAGCATTGGTTTGTGTGGGAAGCTCACCAAGCTTCATTTCAGTCCTAGGCACTCAAAGGGCATTAAGCCTAGAGTGTGAAAACTGAGTTTCCTTGAGAGCTGCTTGGAAGCCTGATGGTGTGTAAAGTTAGTGAGCCAAATGGAGTTGTTTTCCCACAAGAACCACTCGGCTGATTCTTCTTCAATATGCGCTTCACCAACATGCAGTGTTTCCTTGATTGATTAGCCCACACACCAATATTTGCACCTACAGCCTTCGTATTGAGGGCTATCTGAAAACGGCTTTGGCTGAAGTTGTCTGTGAATGTGGAGTTGGTGGCATGTGAAACCCGCATGTGGAGCATTGGTTTGTGTGGGAAGCTCACCAAGCTTCATTTCAGTCCTAGGCACTCAAAGGGCATTAAGCCTAGAGTGTGAAAACTGAGTTTCCTTGAGAGCTGCTTGGAAGCCTGATGGTGTGTGAAGTTAGTGAGCCCAATGGAGTTTTTCTCCCACAATAACCACTCGGCTGATTCTTCTTCAATATGTGCTTCACCAACATGCAGTGTTTCCTTGATTGAATTAGCTCTCACACCAATATTTGCGCCTACAGCTTTTGCATTGATTGCTATCTGAAAAAGGCTTTGGCGCTGAAGTTGTCTGTGAATGTGGAGTTGGTGGCATGTGAAACCCGCATGTGGAGCATTGGTTTGTGTGGGATGCTCTACCAGGTTAATTCCTAGATAATGCACTCAAAGGGCATTAAGCCTAGAGTGTGAAAACGGAGGTTCCTTAAGAGCTGCATGGAAGCCTGATGGTGTGTGAAGTTAGTGAGCCCAATGGAGTTGTTCTCCCACAAGAATCACTCGTTTGATTCTTCTTCAATATGCGCTTCATCAACATGCAGTGTTTCCTTGATTGAATTAGCTCTCACACGAATATTTGCGCCTAGAGCCTTTGCATTGAGTGCTATCTGAAAACGGCTTTGGCTAGGAAGTTGTCTTTGAATGTGGAGCTGGTGGCATGTGAAACCCGCATGTGTAGCATTGGTTTGTGTGGGATGCTCTACCAGGTTCATTCCTACATAATGCACTCAAAGGGCATTAAGCCTAGAGTGTGAAAACGGAGTTTCCTTGAGAGCTGCATGGAAGCCTGATGGTGTGTAAAGTTAGTGAGCCCAATGGAGTTGTTCTCCCACAAGAACCACTCGGCTGATTCTTCTTCAATATGCGCTTCACCAACATGCAGTGTTTCCTTCATTGAATTAGCTCTCACACCAATATTTGCGCCTACAGCTTTTGCATTAAGGGCATTTTGAAAACGACTTTGGCTAGGAAGTTGTCTGTGAATGTGGAGTTGGTGGCATGTGAAACCCGCATGTGGAGTATTGGTTTGCGTGGGATGCTCTACCAGGTTCATTCCTAGATAATGCACTCAAAGGGCATTAAGCCTAGAGTGTGAAAACTGAGTTTCCTTGAGAGCTGCTTGGAAGCCTGATGGTGTGTGAAGTTAGTGAGCCCAATGGAGTTGTTCTCCCACAAGAACCACTCGGCTGATTCTTCTTCAATATGCGCTTCACCAACATGCATTGTTTCCTTGATTGAATTAGCTCTCACACGAATATTTGCGCCTAGAGCCTTTGTATTGAGGGCTATCTGAAAACAGCTTTGGCGCTGAAGTTGTCTGTGAATGTGGAGTTGGTGGCATGTGAAACCCGCATGTGGAGCATTGGTTTGTGTGGGAAGCTCACCAAGCTTCATTTCAGTCCTAGGCACTCAAAGGGCATTAAGCCTAGAGTGTGAAAACTGAGTTTCCTTGAGAGCTGCTTGGAAGCCTGATGGTGTGTGAAGTTAGTGAGCCAAATGGAGTTGTTCTCCCACAAGAACCACTAGACTGATTCTTCTTCAATATGCCCTTCAGCAACATGCAGTGTTTCCTTGATTGAATTAGCTCTCACACCAATATTTGCGCCTACCTCTTTTGCATTGAATGCTATCTGAAAACGGCTTTGGCGCTGAAGTTGTCTGTGAATGTGGAGTTGGTGGTAAGTGAAACCCACATGTGGAGCATTGGTTTGTGTGGGATGCTCTACCAGGTTCATTCCTAGATAATGCACTCAAAGGGCATTAAGCCTAGAGTGTGAAAACTGAGTTTCCTTGAGAGCTGCTTGGAAGCCTGATGGTGTGTGAAGTTAGTGAGCCAAATGGAGTTGTTCTCCCACAAGAACCACTCTGCTGATTCTTCTTCAATATGCGCTTCACCAACATGCATTGTTTCCTTGATTGAATTAGCTCTCACACCAATATTTGTGCCTAGAGCTTTTGCATGAAGGGCTATCTGAAAACGGCTTTGACGCTGAAGTTGTCTGTGAATGTGGAGTTGGTGGCCTGTGAAACCCGCATGTGGAGCATTGGTTTGTGTGGGAAGCTTTACCAGGTTCATTCCTAGATAATGCACTCAAAGGGCATTAAGCCTAGAGTGTGAAAACTGAGTTTCCTTGAGAGCTGCTTGGAAGCCTGATGGTGTGTGAAGTTAGTGAGCCAAATGGAGTTGTTTTCCCACAAGAACCACTCGGCTGATTCTTCTTCAATATGCGCTTCACCAACATGCAGTGTTTCCTTGATTGATTAGCCCACACACCAATATTTGCACCTACAGCCTTCGTATTGAGGGCTATCTGAAAACGGCTTTGGCTGAAGTTGTCTGTGAATGTGGAGTTGGTGGCATGTGAAACCCGCATGTGGAGCATTGGTTTGTGTGGGAAGCTCACCAAGCTTCATTTCAGTCCTAGGCACTCAAAGGGCATTAAGCCTAGAGTGTGAAAACTGAGTTTCCTTGAGAGCTGCATGGAAGCCTGATGGTGTGTGAAGTTAGTGAGCCAAATGGAGTTGTTCTCCCACAAGAACCACTCGGCTGATTCTTCTTCAATATGCCCTTCAGCAACATGCAGTGTTTCCTTGATTGAATTAGCTCTCACACAAATATTTGTGCCTGGAGCTTTTGCATTAAGGGCTATCTGAAAAAGGCTTTGGCGCTGAAGTTGTCTGTGAATGTGGAGTTGGTGGCATGTGAAACCCGCATGTGGAGCATTGGTTTGTGTGGGAAGCTCACCAAGCTTCATTTCAGTCCTAGGCACTCAAAGGGCATTAAGCCTAGAGTGTGAAAACTGAGTTTCCTTGAGAGCTGCTTGGAAGCCTGATGGTGTGTGAAGTTAGTGAGCCCAATGGAGTTTTTCTCCCACAAGAACCACTCGGCTGATTCTTCTTCAATATGTGCTTCACCAACATGCAGTGTTTCCTTGATTGAATTAGCTCTCACACCAATATTTGCGCCTACAGCTTTTGCATTGATTGCTATCTGAAAAAGGCTTTGGCGCTGAAGTTGTCTGTGAATGTGGAGTTGGTGGCATGTGAAACCCGCATGTGGAGCATTGGTTTGTGTGGGATGCTCTACCAGGTTCATTCCTAGATAATGCACTCAAAGGGCATTAAGCCTAGAGTGTGAAAACGGAGTTTCCTTAAGAGCTGCATGGAAGCCTGATGGTGTGTGAAGTTAGTGAGCCAAATGGAGTTGTTCTCCCACAAGAAACACTAGACTGATTCTTCTTCAATATGCCCTTCAGCAACATGCAGTGTTTCCTTGATTGAATTAGCTCTCACACGAATATTTGCGCCTAGAGCCTTTGCATTGAGTGCTATCTGAAAACGGCTTTGGCTAGGAAGTTGTCTTTGAATGTGGAGCTGGTGGCATGTGAAACCCGCATGTGTAGCATTGGTTTGTGTGGGATGCTCTACCAGGTTCATTCCTACATAATGCACTCAAAGGGCATTAAGCCTAGAGTGTGAAAACGGAGTTTCCTTGAGAGCTGCATGGAAGCCTGATGGTGTGTAAAGTTAGTGAGCCCAATGGAGTTGTTCTCCCACAAGAACCACTCGGCTGATTCTTCTTCAATATGCGCTTCACCAACATGCAGTGTTTCCTTCATTGAATTAGCTCTCACACCAATATTTGCGCCTACAGCTTTTGCATTAAGGGCATTTTGAAAACGACTTTGGCTAGGAAGTTGTCTGTGAATGTGGAGTTGGTGGCATGTGAAACCCACATGGGGAGCATTGGTTTGTGTGGGAAGCTCACCAAGCTTCATTTCAGTCCTAGGTACTCAAAGGGCATTAAGCCTAGAGTGTGAAAACTGAGTTTCCTTGAGAGCTGCTTGGAAGCCTGATGGTGTGTGAAGTTAGTGAGCCAAATGGAGTTGTTCTCCCACAAGAAACACTAGACTGATTCTTCTTCAATATGCCCTTCAGCAACATGCAGTGTTTCCTTGGTTGAATTAGTTCTCACACCAATATTTGCGCCTACAGCTTTTGCATTGAGGGCTATCTGAAAACGGCTTTGGCGCTGAAGTTGTCTGTGAATGTGGAGTTGGTGGCATGTGAAACCCGCATGTGGAGTATTGGTTTGCGTGGGATGCTCTACCAGGTACATTCCTAGATAATGCACTCAAAGGGCATTAAGCCTAGAGTGTGAAAACTGAGTTTCCTTGAGAGCTGCTTGGAAGCCTGATGGTGTGTGAAGTTAGTGAGCCAAATGGAGTTGTTCTCCCACAAGAACCACTCGGCTGATTCTTCTTCAATATGCGCTTCACCAACATGCATTGTTTCCTTGATTGAATTAGCTCTCTCACAAATACTTGTGCCTAGAGCTTTTGCATTAAGGGCTATCTGAAAACGGGTTTGGCTAGGAAGTTGTCTGTGAATGTGGAGTTGGTGGCATGTGAAACCCGCATGTGGAGCATTGGTTTGTGTGGGAAGCTCACCAAGCTTCATTTCAGTCCTAGGCACTCAAAGGGCATTAAGCCTAGAGTGTGAAAACTGAGTTTCCTTGAGAGCTGCTTGGAAGCCTGATGGTGTGTGAAGTTAGTGAGCCAAATGGAGTTGTTCTCCCACAAGAACCACTAGACTGATTCTTCTTCAATATGCCCTTCAGCAACATGCAGTGTTTCCTTGATTGAATTAGCTCTCACACCAATATTTGCGCCTACAGCTTTTGCATTGAATGCTATCTGAAAACGGCTTTGGCGCTGAAGTTGTCTGTGAATGTGGAGTTGGTGGTATGTGAAACCCACATGTGGAGCATTGGTTTGTGTGGGATGCTCTACCAGGTTAATTCCTAGATAATGCACTCAAAGGGCATTAAGCCTAGAGTGTGAAAACTGAGTTTCCTTGAGAGCTGCTTGGAAGCCTGATGGTGTGTGAAGTTAGTGAGCCAACTGGAGTTGTTCTCCCACAAGAACCACTCTGCTGATTCTTCTTCAATATGCGCTTCACCAACATGCATTGTTTCCTTGATTGAATTAGCTCTCACACCAATATTTGTGCCTAGAGCTTTTGCATGAAGGGCTATCTGAAAACGGCTTTGGCTAGGAAGTTGTCTGTGAATGTGGAGTTGGTGGCATGTGAAACCCGCATGTGGAGCATTGGTTTGTGTGGGAAGCTTTACCAGGTTCATTCCTAGATAATGCACTCAAAGGGCATTAAGCCTAGAGTGTGAAAACTGAGTTTCCTTGAGAGCTGCTTGGAAGCCTGATGGTGTGTGAAGTTAGTGAGCCAAATGGAGTTGTTCTCCCACAAGAACCACTCGGCTGATTCTTCTTCAATATGCGCTTCACCAACATGCAGTGTTTCCTTGATTGATTAGCCCACACACCAATATTTGCACCTACAGCCTTCGTATTGAGGGCTATCTGAAAACGGCTTTGGCTGAAGTTGTCTGTGAATGTGGAGTTGGTGGCATGTGAAACCCGCATGTGGAGCATTGGTTTGTGTGGGAAGCTCACCAAGCTTCATTTCAGTCCTAGGCACTCAAAGGGCATTAAGCCTAGAGTGTGAAAACTGAGTTTCCTTGAGAGCTGCATGGAAGCCTGATGGTGTGTGAAGTTAGTGAGCCAAATGGAGTTGTTCTCCCACAAGAACCACTCGGCTGATTCTTCTTCAATATGCCCTTCAGCAACATGCAGTGTTTCCTTGATTGAATTAGCTCTCACACAAATATTAGTGCCTGGAGCTTTTGCATTAAGGGCTATCTGAAAAAGGCTTTGGCGCTGAAGTTGTCTGTGAATGTGGAGTTGGTGGCATGTGAAACCCGCATGTGGAGCATTGGTTTGTGTGGGAAGCTCACCAAGCTTCATTTCAGTCCTAGGCACTCAAAGGGCATTAAGCCTAGAGTGTGAAAACTGAGTTTCCTTGAGAGCTGCATGGAAGCCTGATGGTGTGTGAAGTTAGTGAGCCAAATGGAGTTGTTCTCCCACAAGAACCACTCGGCTGATTCTTCTTCAATATGCGCTTCACCAACATGCAGTGTTTCCTTCATTGAATTAGCTCTCACACCAATATTTGCGCCTAGAGGCTTTTGCATTAAGGGCTATCTGAAAACAGCTTTGGCGCTGAAGTTGTCTGTGAATGTGGAGTTCGTGGCATGTGAAACCCGCATGTGGAGCATTGGTTTGCGTGGGATGCTCTACCAGGTTCGTTCCTAGATAATGCACTCAAAGGGCATTAAGCCTAGAGTGTGAAAACTGAGTTTCCTTGAGAGCTGCTTGGAAGCCTGATGGTGTGTAAAGTTAGTGAGTCCAATGGAGTTGTTCTCCCACAAGAATCACTCGGCTGATTCTTCTTCAATATGCGCTTCACCAACATGCAGTGTTTCCTTCATTGAATTAACTCTCACACCAATATTTGTGCGTAGAGCCTTTGTATTGAGGGCTCTCTGAAAACGGCTTTGGTTAGGAAGTTGTCTGTGAATGTGGAGTTGGTGGCATGTGAAACCCGCATGTGGAGCATTGGTTTGTGTGGGAAGCTCACCAAGCTTCATTTCAGTCCTAGGCACTCAAAGGGCATTAAGCCTAGAGTGTGAAAACTGAGTTTCCTTGAGAGCTGCTTGGAAGCCTGATGGTGTGTGAAGTTAGTGAGCCCAATGGAGTTTTTCTCCCACAAGAACCACTCGGCTGATTCTTCTTCAATATGTGCTTCACCAACATGCAGTGTTTCCTTGATTGAATTAGCTCTCACACCAATATTTGCGCCTACAGCTTTTGCATTGAGGGCTATCTGAAAACGGCTTTGGCGCTGAAGTTGTCTGTGAATGTGGAGTTGGTGGCATGTGAAACCCGCATGTGGAGTATTGGTTTGCGTGGGATGCTCTACCAGGTACATTCCTAGATAATGCACTCAAAGGGCATTAAGCCTAGAGTGTGAAAACTGAGTTTCCTTGAGAGCTGCTTGGAAGCCTGATGGTGTGTGAAGTTAGTGAGCCAAATGGAGTTGTTCTCCCACAAGAACCACTCGGCTGATTCTTCTTCAATATGCGCTTCACCAACATGCATTGTTTCCTTGATTGAATTAGCTCTCTCACAAATACTTGTGCCTAGAGCTTTTGCATTAAGGGCTATCTGAAAACGGGTTTGGCTAGGAAGTTGTCTGTGAATGTGGAGTTGGTGGCATGTGAAACCCGCATGTGGAGCATTGGTTTGTGTGGGAAGCTCACCAAGCTTCATTTCAGTCCTAGGCACTCAAAGGGCATTAAGCCTAGAGTGTGAAAACTGAGTTTCCTTGAGAGCTGCTTGGAAGCCTGATGGTGTGTGAAGTTAGTGAGCCAAATGGAGTTGTTCTCCCACAAGAACCACTAGACTGATTCTTCTTCAATATGCCCTTCAGCAACATGCAGTGTTTCCTTGATTGAATTAGCTCTCACACCAATATTTGCGCCTACAGCTTTTGCATTGAATGCTATCTGAAAACGGCTTTGGCGCTGAAGTTGTCTGTGAATGTGGAGTTGGTGGTATGTGAAACCCACATGTGGAGCATTGGTTTGTGTGGGATGCTCTACCAGGTTAATTCCTAGATAATGCACTCAAAGGGCATTAAGCCTAGAGTGTGAAAACTGAGTTTCCTTGAGAGCTGCTTGGAAGCCTGATGGTGTGTGAAGTTAGTGAGCCAACTGGAGTTGTTCTCCCACAAGAACCACTCTGCTGATTCTTCTTCAATATGCGCTTCACCAACATGCATTGTTTCCTTGATTGAATTAGCTCTCACACCAATATTTGTGCCTAGAGCTTTTGCATGAAGGGCTATCTGAAAACGGCTTTGGCTAGGAAGTTGTCTGTGAATGTGGAGTTGGTGGCATGTGAAACCCGCCTGTGGAGCATTGGTTTGTGTGGGAAGCTTTACCAGGTTCATTCCTAGATAATGCACTCAAAGGGCATTAAGCCTAGAGTGTGAAAACTGAGTTTCCTTGAGAGCTGCTTGGAAGCCTGATGGTGTGTGAAGTTAGTGAGCCAAATGGAGTTGTTTTCCCACAAGAACCACTCGGCTGATTCTTCTTCAATATGCGCTTCACCAACATGCAGTGTTTCCTTGATTGATTAGCCCACACACCAATATTTGCACCTACAGCCTTCGTATTGAGGGCTATCTGAAAACGGCTTTGGCTGAAGTTGTCTGTGAATGTGGAGTTGGTGGCATGTGAAACCCACATGTGGAGCATTGGTTTGTGTGGGAAGCTCACCAAGCTTCATTTCAGTCCTAGGCACTCAAAGGGCATTAAGCCTAGAGTGTGAAAACTGAGTTTCCTTGAGAGCTGCATGGAAGCCTGATGGTGTGTGAAGTTAGTGAGCCAAATGGAGTTGTTCTCCCACAAGAATCACTCGGCTGATTCTTCTTCAATATGCGCTTCACCAACATGCAGTGTTTCCTTCATTGAATTAACTCTCACACCAATATTTGTGCGTAGAGCCTTTGTATTGAGGGCTCTCTGAAAACGGCTTTGGTTAGGAAGTTGTCTGTGAATGTGGAGTTGGTGGCATGTGAAACCCGCATGTGGAGCATTGGTTTGTGTGGGAAGCTCACCAAGCTTCATTTCAGTCCTAGGCACTCAAAGGGCATTAAGCCTAGAGTGTGAAAACTGAGTTTCCTTGAGAGCTGCTTGGAAGCCTGATGGTGTGTGAAGTTAGTGAGCCCAATGGAGTTGTTCTCCCACAATAACCACTCGGCTGATTCTTCTTCAATATGTGCTTCACCAACATGCAGTGTTTCCTTGATTGAATTAGCTCTCACACCAATATTTGCGCCTACAGCTTTTGCATTGATTGGTATCTGAAAAAGGCTTTGGCGCTGAAGTTGTCTGTGAATGTGGAGTTGGTGGCATGTGAAACCCGCATGTGGAGCATTGGTTTGTGTGGGATGCTCTACCAGGTTCATTCCTAGATAATGCACTCAAAGGGCATTAAGCCTAGAGTGTGAAAACAGAGTTTCCTTGAGAGCTGCATGGAAGCCTGATGGTGTGTGAAGTTAGTGAGCCCAATGGAGTTGTTCTCCCACAAGATCCACTCGGCTGATTCTTCTTCAATATGCGCTTCACCAACATGCAGTGTTTCCTTGATTGAATTAGCTCTCACACCAATATGTGCGCCTAGAGCCTTTGTATTGAGGGCTATCTGAAAACGGCTTTACCTAGGAAGTTGTCTGTGAATGTGGAGTTGGTGGCATGTGAAACCCGCATGTGGAGCATTGGTTTGTGTGGGATGCTCTACCAGGTTCATTCCTAGATAATGCACTCAAAGGGCATTAAGCCTAGAGTGTGAAAACTGATTTCCTTGAGAGCTGCTTGGAAGCCTGATCGTGTGTAAAGTTAATGAGCCCAATGGAGTTGTTCTCCCACAAGAACCACTCTGAGGATTCTTCTTCAATATGCGCTTCACCAACATGCAGTGTTTCCTTCATTGAATTAGCTCTCACACCAATATTTGCGCCTACAGCTTTTGCATTGAGGGCTATCTGAAACGGCTTTGGCGCTGAAGTTGTCTGTGAATGTGGAGTTGGTGGTATGTGAATCCCGCATGTGGAGCATTGGTTTGTGTGGGATGCTCTACCAGGTTCATTCCTAGAAAATGCACTCAAAGGGCATTAAGCCTGTAGTGTGAAAACTGATTTCCTTGAGAGCTGCATGAAAGCCTGATGGTGTGTGAAGTTAGTGAGCCCAATGGAGTTGTTCTCCCACAAGAACCACTCGGCTGATTCTTCTTCAATATGCGCTTCACCAACATGCAGTGTTTCCTTGATTGAATTAGCTCTCACACCAATATTTGTGCCTAGAGCCTTTGTATTGAGGGCTATCTGAAAACAGCTTTGGCGCTGAAGTTGTCTGTGAATGTGGAGTTGGTGGCATGTGAAACCCGCATGTGGAGCATTGGTTTGTGTGGGAAGCTCACCAAGCTTCATTTCAGTCCTAGGCACTCAAAGGGCATTAAGCCTAGAGTGTGAAAACTGAGTTTCCTTCAGAGCTGCTTGGAAGCCTGATGGTGTGTGAAGTTAGTGAGCCAAATGGAGTTGTTCTCCCACAAGAAACACTAGACTGATTCTTCTTCAATATGCCCTTCAGCAACATGCAGTGTTTCCTTGATTGAATTAGCTCTCACACCAATATTTGCGCCTAGAGCCTTTGCATTGAGGGCTATCTTAAAACAGCTTTGGCGCTGAAGTTGTCTGTGCATGTGGAGTTGGTGGCATGTGAAACCCGCATGTGGAGTACTGGGTTGCTTCGGATGCTCTACAGGTTCATTCCTAGATAATGCACTCAAAGGGCATTAAGCCTATAGTGTGAAAACTGAGTTTGCTTGAGAGCTGCTTAGAAGCCTGATGGTGTGTGAAGTTAGTGAGCCCAATGGAGTTGTTCTCCCACAAGAACCACTAGGCTGATTCTTCTTCAATATGCGCTTCACCAACATGCAGTGTTTCCTTGATTTAATTAGCTCTCACACCAATATTTGCGCCTACAGCTTTTGCATTGAGGGCTATCTGAAAACGGCTGTGGCGCTGAAGTTGAATGTGAACGTGGAGTTGGTGGCATGTGAAACCCACATGTGGAGCATTGGTTTGTGTGGGAAGCTCACCAAGCTTCATTTCAGTCCTAGGTACTCAAAGGGCATTAAGCCTAGAGTGTGAAAACTGAGTTTCCTTGAAAGCTGCTTGGAAGCCTGATGGTGTGTGAAGTTAGTGAGCCAAATGGAGTTGTTCTCCCACAAGAAACACTAGACTGATTCTTCTTCAATATGCCCTTCAGCAACATGCAGTGTTTCCTTGATTGAATTAGTTCTCACACCAATATTTGCGCCTACAGCTTTTGCATTGAGGGCTATCTGAAAACGGCTTTGGCTAGGAAGTTGTCTGTGAATGTGGAGTTGGTGGCATGTGAAACCCGCATGTTGATCATTGGTTTGTGTGGGAAGCTTTACCAGGTTCATTCCTAGATAATGCACTCAAAGGGCATTAAGCCTAGAGTGTGAAAACGGAGTTTCCTTGAGAGCTGCATGAAAGCCTGATGGTGTGTGAAGTTAGTGAGCCAAATGGAGTTGTTCTCCCACAAGAACCACTCGGCTGATTCTTCTTCAATATGCGCTTCACCAACATGCAGGGTTTCCTTGATTGAATTAGCTCTCACACCAATATTTGCGCCTAGAGCCTTTGTATTGATTGCTATCTGAAAACAGCTTTGGCGCTGAAGTTGTCTGTGAATGTGGAGTTGGTGGCATGTGAAACGCGCATGTGGAGCATTGGTTTGTGTGGGAAGCTCACCAAGCTTCATTTCAGTCCTAGGCACTCAAAGGGCATTAAGCCTAGAGTGTGAAAACTGAGTTTCCTTGAGAGCTGCTTGGAAGCCTGATGGTGTGTGAAGTTAGTGAGCCAAATGGGGTTGTTCTCCCACAAGAAACACTAGACTGACTCTTCTTCAATATGCCCTTCAGCAACAGGCGGTGTTTCCTTGATTGAATTAGCTCTCACACCAATATTTGCGCGTAGAGCGTTTGTATTGAGGGCTATCTGAAAACGGCTTTGGCGCTGAAGTTGTCTGTGAATGTGGAGTTGGGGGCATGTGAAACCCGCATGTGGAGCATTGGTTTGTGTGGGATGCTCTACCAGGTTCATTCCTAGATAATGCACTCAAAGGGCATTAAGCCTAGAGTGTGAAAACTGAGATTCTTTGAGACCTGCTTGGAAGCCTGATGGTGTGTGAAGTTAGTGAGACAAATGGAGTTGTTCTCCCACAAGAACCACTCGGCTGATTCTTCTTCAATATGCTCTTCACCATCATGCAGTGTTTCGTTGATTGAATTAGCTCTCACACCAAATATTTGCGCCTAGAGCCTTTGTATTGAGCGCTATCTGAAAACAGCTTTGGCGCTGAAGTTGTCTGTGAATGTGGAGTTGGTGGCATGTGAATCCCGCATGTGGAGCATTGGTTTGTGTGGGAAGCTCACCAAGCTTCATTTCAGTCCTAGGCACTCAAAGGGCATTAAGCCTAGAGTGTGAAAACTGAGTTTCCTAGAGAGCTGCATGGAAGCCTGATGGTGTGTGAAGTTAGTGAGCCAAATGGAGTTGTTCTCCCACAAGAAACACTAGACTGATTCTTCTTCAATATGCCCTTCAGCAACATGCAGTGTTTCCTTGATTGAATTAGCTCTGACACCAATATTTGCGCCTACAGCTTTTGCATTGAGGGCTATCTGAAAACAGCTTTGGCGCTGAAGTTGTCTGTGAATGTGGAGTTGGTGGCATGTGAAACCCGCATGTGGAGCATTGGTTTGTGTGGGATGCTCTACCAGGTTCATTCCTAGATAATGCACTCAAAGGGCATTAAGCCTAGAGTGTGAAAACGGAGTTTGCTTGAGAGCTGCTAGGAAGCCTGATGGTGTGTGAAGTTAGTGAGCCAAATGGAGTTGTTCTCCCACAAGAACCACTCGGCTTATTCTTCAATATGCCGTTTAGCAACCTGCAGTGTTTCCTTGATTGAATTAGCTCTCACACCAATATTTGCGCCTAGAGCCTTTGTATTGATTGCTATCTGAAAACAGCTTTGGCGCTGAAGTTGTCTGTGAATGTGGAGTTGGTGGCATGTGAAACGCGCATGTGGAGCATTGGTTTGTGTGGGAAGCTCACCAAGCTTCATTTCAGTCCTAGGCACTCAAAGGGCATTAAGCCTAGAGTGTGAAAACTGAGTTTCCTTGAGAGCTGCTTGGAAGCCTGATGGTGTGTGAAGTTAGTGAGCCAAATGGAGTTGTTCTCCCACAAGAACCACTCGGCTGATTCTTCTTCAATATGCGCTTCAGCAACATGCAGGGTTTTCTTGATTGAATTAGCTCTCACACCAATATTTGTGCCTACAGCTTTTGCATTGAGGGCTATCTGAAAACGGCTTTGTTGCTAAAGTTGTCTGTGAATGTGGAGTTGGTGGCATGTGAAACGCGCATGTGGAGCATTGGTTTGTGTGGGATGCTCACCAAGCTTCATTTAAGTCCTAGGCACTCAAAGGGCATTAAGCCTAGAGTGTGAAAACTGAGTTTCCTTGAGAGCTGCATGGAAGCCTGATGGTGTGTGAAGTTAGTGAGCCAAATGGAGTTGTTCTCCCACAAGAACCACTCGGCTGATTCTTCTTCAATATGCGCTTCACCAACATGCAGTGTTTCCTTGATTGAATTAGCTCTCACACCAATATTTGCGCCTACAGCTTTTGCATTGAGGGCTATCTGAAAACGGCTTTGGCGCTGAAGTTGTCTGTGAATGTGGAGTTCGTGGCATGTGAAACCCGCATGTGGAGCATTGGTTTGTGTGGGATGCTCTACCAGGTTCATTCCTAGATAATGCACTCAAAGGGCATTAAGCCTAGAGTGTGAAAGCTGAGTTTCCTTGAGAGCTGCATGGAAGCCTGATGGTGTGTGAAGTTAGTGAGCCAAATGGAGTTGTTCTCCCACAAGAACCACTCGGCTGATTCTTCTTCAATATGTGCTTCACCAACATGCAGTGTTTCCTTGATTGAATTAGCTCTCACACCAATATTTGCACCTACAGCCTTTGCATTAAGGGCTATCTGAAAACGGCTTTGGCTAGGAAGTTGTCTTTGAATGTGGAGCTGGTGGCATGTGAAACCCGCATGTGTAGCATTGGTTTGTGTGGGATGCTCTACCAGGTTCATTCCTACATAATGCACTCAAAGGGCATTAAGCCTAGAGTGTGAAAACGGAGTTTCCTTGAGAGCTGCATGGAAGCCTGATGGTGTGTGAAGTTAGTGAGCCCAATGGAGTTGTTCTCCCACAAGAACCACTCGGCTGATTCTTCTTCAATATGCGCTTCACCAACATGCAGTGTTTCCTTGATTGAATTAGCTCTCACACCAATATTTGCGCCTAGAGCCTTTGTATTGAGGGCTATCTGAAAACGGCTTTACCTAGGAAGTTGTCTGTGAATGTGGAGTTGGTGGCATGTGAAACCCGCATGTGGAGCATTGGTTTGTGTGGGAAGCTCACCAAGCTTTATTTCAGTCCTAGGCACTCAAAGGGCATTAAGGCCTGGAGTGTGAAAACGGAGTTTCCTTGAGAGCTGCTTGGAAGCCTGATGGTGTGTGAAGTTAGTGAGCCAAATGGAGTTGCTCTCCCACAAGAACCACTCGGCTGATTCTTCTTCAATACACCGTTCAGCAACATGCAGTGTTTCCTTGATTGAATTAGCTCTCACACCAATATTTGCGCCTAGAGCTTTTGCATTGAGGGCTATCTGAAAACGGCTTTGGCGCTGAAGTTGTCTGTGAATGTGGAGTTGGTGTCATGTGAAACGCGCATGTGGAGCATTGGTTTGTGTGGGAAGCTCACTAAGTTCATTTGAGTCCTAGGCACTCAAAGGGAATTAAGCCTAGAGTGTGACAACTGAGTTTCCTTGAGAGCTGCATGGGAGCCTGATGGTGTGTGAAGTTAGTGAGCCAAATGGAGTTGTTCTCCCACAAGAACCACTCGGCTGATTCTTCTTCAATATGCGCTTCACGAACATGCATTGTTTCCTTGATTGAATTAGCTCTCACACCAATATTTGCGCCTAGAACCGTTGTATTGAGAGCTATCTGAAAACGGGTTTGGCTAGGAAGTCGTCTGTGAATGTGGAGTTGGTGGCATGTGAAACCCGCATTTGGAGCATTGGTTTGTGTGGGATGCTGTACCAGGTTCATTCCTAGATAATGCACTCAAAGGGCATTAAGCCTAGAGTGTGAAAACGGTGTTTCCTTGAGAGCTGCATGTAAGCCTGATGGTGTGTGAAGTTAGTGAGCCCAATGGAGTTGTTCTCCCACAAGAACCACTCGGCTGATTCTTCTTCAATATGCGCTTCACCAACATGCAGTGTTTCCTTGATTGAATTAGCTCTCACACCAATATTTGCGCCTAGAACCTTTGTATTGAGGGCTATCTGAAAACGGGTTTGGCTAGGAAGTTGTCTGTGAATGTGGAGTTGGTGGCATGTGAAACCCGCATGTGGAGCATTGGTTTGTGTGGGATGCTCTACCAGGTTCATCCCTAGATAATGCACTCAAAGGGCATTAAGCCTAGAGTGTGAAAACTGATTTCCTTGAGAGCTGCTTGGAAGCCTGATCGTGTGTAAAGTTAATGAGCCCAATGGAGTTGTTCTCCCACAAGAACCACTCTGCTGATTCTTCTTCAATATGCGCTTCACCAACATGCAGTGTTTCCTTGATTGAATTAGCTCTCACACCAATATTTGTGCCTACAGCTTTTGCATTGAGGGCTATCTGAAAACGGCTTTGGCGCTGAAGTTGTCTGTGAATGTGGAGTTGGTGGCATGTGAATTCCGCATTTGGAGCATTGGTTTGTGTGGGATGCTGTACCAGGTTCATTCCTAGATAATGCACTCAAAGGGCATTAAGCCTAGAGTGTGAAAACTGAGTTTCCTTGAGAGCTGCTTGGAAGCCTTATGGTGTGTGAAGTTAGTGAGCCAAATGGAGTTGTTCTCCCACAAGAACCACTCGGCTGATTCTTCTTCCATATGCGCTTCACCAACATGCAGTGTTTCCTTGATTGAATTAGCTCTCACACCAATATTTGCGCCTAGAGCCTTTGTATTGAATGCTATCTGAAAACGGCTTTGGCTAGGAAGTTGTCTGTGAATGTGGTGTTGGTGGCATGTGAAACCCGCATGTGGAGCATTGGTTTGTGTGGGATGCTCTACCAGGTTCATTCCTAGATAATGCACTCAAAGGGCATTAAGCCTGTAGTGTGAAAACTGATTTCCTTGAGAGCTGCATGAAAGCCTGATGGTGTGTGAAGTTAGTGAGCCCAATGGAGTTGTTCTCCCACAAGAACCACTCGTCTGATTCTTCTTCAATATGCGCTTCACCAACATGCAGTGTTTCCTTGATTGAATTAGCTCTCACACCAATATTTGCGCCTAGAGCCTTTGTATTGAGGGCTATCTGAAAACAGCTTTGGCGCTGAAGTTGTCTGTGAATGTGGAGTTGGTGGCATGTGAAACCCGCATGTGGAGCATTGGTTTGTGTGGGAAGCTCACCAAGCCTTATTTCAGTCCTAGGCACTCAAAGGGCATTAAGCCTAGAGTGTGAAAACTGAGTTTCCTTGAGAGCTGCTTGGAAGCCTGATGGTGTGTGAAGTTAGTGAGCCAAATGGAGTTGTTCTCCCACAAGAAACACTAGACTGATTCTTCTTCAATATGCCCTTCAGCAACAAGCAGTGTTTCCTTGATTGAATTAGCTCTCACACCAATATTTGCGCCTAGAGCTTTTGCAGTGAGGGCTATCTGAAAACAGCTTTGGCGCTGAAGTTGTCTGTGAATGTGGAGTTGGTGGCATGTGAAACCCGCATGTGGAGCATTGGTTTGTGTGGGATGCTCTACCAGGTTCATTCCTAGATAATGCACTCAAAGGGCATTAAGCCTAGAGTGTGAAAACTGAGTTTCCTTGAGAGCTGCATGGAAGCCTGATGGTGTGTGAAGTTAGTGAGCCAAATGGAGTTGTTCTCCCACAAGAACCACTCGGCTGATTCTTCTTCAATATGCGCTTCACCAACATGCAGTGTTTCCTTGATTGAATTAGCTCTCACACCAATATTTGCGCCTACAGCTTTTGCATTGATTGCTATCTGAAAAAGGCTTTGGCGCTGAAGTTGTCTGTGAATGTGGAGTTGTTGGCATGTGAAACCCGCATGTGGAGCATTGGTTTGTGTGGGATGCTCTACCAGGTTCATTCCTAGATAATGCACTCAAAGGGCATTAAGCCTAGAGTGTGAAAACGGAGTTTCCTTGAGAGCTGCTTGGAAGCCTGATGGTGTGTGAAGTTAGTGAGCCAAATGGAGTTGTTCTCCCACAAAAATCACTCGGTTGATTCTTCTTCAATATGTGCTTCACCAACATGCAGTGTTTCCTTGATTGAATTAGCTCTCACACCAATATTTGCGAATAGAGCCTTTGTATTGAGGGCTATCTGAAAACGGCTTTACCTAGGAAGTTGTCTGTGAATGTGGAGTTGGTGGCATGTGAAACCCGCATGTGGAGCATTGGTTTGTGTGGGAAGCTCACCAAGCTTTATTTCAGTCCTAGGCACTCAAAGGGCATTAAGGCCTGGAGTGTGAAAACGGAGTTTCCTTGAGAGCTGCTTGGAAGCCTGATGGTGTGTGAAGTTAGTGAGCCAAATGGAGTTGCTCTCCCACAAGAACCACTCGGATGATTCTTCTTCAATACACCGTTCAGCAACATGCAGTGTTTCCTTGATTGAATTAACTCTCACACCAATATTTGCGCCTAGAGCTTTTGCATTGAGGGCTATCTGAAAACGGCTTTGGCGCTGAAGTTGTCTGTGAATGTGGAGTTGGTGTCATGTGAAACGCGCATGTGGAGCATTGGTTTGTGTGGGAAGCTCACCAAGTTCATTTGAGTCCTAGGCACTCAAAGGGAATTAAGCCTAGAGTGTGACAACTGAGTTTCCTTGAGAGCTGCATGGGAGCCTGATGGTGTGTAAAGTTAGTGAGCCAAATGGAGTTGTTCTCCCACAAGTACCACTCGGCTGATTCTTCTTCAATATGCGCTTCACGAACAGGCATTGTTTCCTTGATTGAATTAGCTCTCACACCAATATTTGCGCCTAGAACCGTTGTATTGAGAGCTATCTGAAAACGGGTTTGGCTAGGAAGTCGTCTGTGAATGTGGAGTTGGTGGCATGTGAAACCCGCATTTGGAGCATTGGTTTGTGTGGGATGCTCTACCAGGTTCATTCCTAGATAATGCACTCAAAGGGCATTAAGCCTAGAGTGTGAAAACGGTGTTTCCTTGAGAGCTGCATGTAAGCCTGATGGTGTGTGAAGTTAGTGAGCCCAATGGAGTTGTTCTCCCACAAGAACCACTCGGCTGATTCTTCTTCAATATGCGCTTCACCAACATGCAGTGTTTCCTTGATTGAATTAGCTCTCACACCAATATTTGCGCCTAGAACCTTTGTATTGAGGGCTATCTGAAAACGGGTTTGGCTAGGAAGTTGTCTGTGAATGTGGAGTTGGTGGCATGTGAAACCGGCATGTGGAGCATTGGTTTGTGTGGGATGCTCTACCAGGTTCATTCCTAGATAATGCACTCAAAGGGCATTAAGCCTAGAGTGTGAAAACTGATTTCCTTGAGAGCTGCTTGGAAGCCTGATCGTGTGTAAAGTTAATGAGCCCAATGGAGTTGTTCTCCCACAAGAACCACTCTGCTGATTCTTCTTCAATATGCGCTTCACCAACATGCAGTGTTTCCTTGATTGAATTAGCACTCACACCAATATTTGTGCCTACAGCTTTTGCATTGAGGGCTATCTGAAAACGGCTTTGGCTAGGAAGTTGTCTGTGAATGTGGAGTTGGTGGCTTGTGAATTCCGCATTTGGAGCATTGGTTTGTGTGGGATGCTCTACCAGGTTCATTCCTAGATAATGCACTCAAAGGGCATTAAGCCTAGAGTGTGAAAACGGAGTTTCCTTGAGAGCTGCTTGGAAGCCTGATGGTGTGTGAAGTTAGTGAGCCAAATGGAGTTGTTCTCCCACAAGAACCACTCGGCTGATTCTTCTTCAATATGCGCTTCACCAACATGCAGTGTTTCCTTGATTGAATTAGCTCTCACACCAATATTTGCGCCTAGAGCCTTTGTATTGAGGGCTATCTGAAAACGGCTTTGGCGCTGAAGTTGTCTGTGAATGTGGTGTTGGTGGCATGTGAAACCCGCATGTGGAGCATTGGTTTGTGTGGGATGCTCTACCAGGTTCATTCCTAGATAATTCACTCAAAGGACATTAAGCCTAGAGTGTGAAAACTGATTTCCTTGAGTGCTGCATGAAAGCCTGATGGTGTGTGAAGTTAGTGAGCCCAATGGAGTTGTTCTCCCACAAGAACCACTCGGCTGATTCTTCTTCAATATGCGCTTTACCAACATGCAGTGTTTCCTTGATTGAATTAGCTCTCACACCAATATTTGCGCCTAGAGCTTTTGCATTGAGGGCTATCTGAAAACAGCTTTGGCACTGAAGTTGTCTGTGAATGTGGAGTTGGTGGCATGTGAAACCCGCATGTGGAGCATTGGTTTGTGTGGGATGCTCTACCAGGTTCATTCCTAGATAATGCACTCAAAGGGCATTAAGCCTAGAGTGTGAAAACGGAGTTTGCTTGAGAGCTGCTAGGAAGCCTGATGGTGTGTGAAGTTAGTGAGCCAAATGGAGTTGTTCTCCCACAAGAACCACTCGGCTTATTCTTCAATATGCCGTTTAGCAACCTGCAGTGTTTCCTTGATTGAATTAGCTCTCACACCAATATTTGCGCCTAGAGCCTTTGTATTGATTGCTATCTGAAAACAGCTTTGGCGCTGAAGTTGTCTGTGAATGTGGAGTTGGTGGCATGTGAAACGCGCATGTGGAGCATTGGTTTGTGTGGGAAGCTCACCAAGCTTCATTTCAGTCCTAGGCACTCAAAGGGCATTAAGCCTAGAGTGTGAAAACTGAGTTTCCTTGAGAGCTGCTTGGAAGCCTGATGGTGTGTGAAGTTAGTGAGCCAAATGGAGTTGTTCTCCCACAAGAACCACTCTTCTGATTGTTCTTCAATATGCGCTTCAGCAACATGCAGTGTTTCCTTGATTGAATTAGCTCTCACACCAATATTTGCGCCTACAGCTTTTGCATTGAGGGCTATCTGAAAACGGCTTTGGTGCTAAAGTTGTCTGTGAATGTGGAGTTGGTGGCATGTGAAACGCGCATGTGGAGCATTGGTTTGTGTGGGATGTTCACCAAGCTTCATTTAAGTCCTAGGCACTCAAAGGGCATTAAGCCTAGAGTGTGAAAACTGAGTTTCCTTAAGAGCTGCATGGAAGCCTGATGGTGTGTGAAGTTAGTGAGCCAAATGGAGTTGTTCTCCCACAAGAACCACTCGGCTGATTCTTCTTCAATATGCGCTTCACCAACATGCAGTGTTTCCTTGATTGAATTAGCTCTCACACCAATATTTGCGCCTAGAGCTTTTGCATTGAGGGCTATCTGAAAACAGCTTTGGCTCTGAAGTTGCTGTGAATGTGGAGTTGGTGGCATGTGAAACCCGCATGTGGAGCATTGGTTTGTGTGGGATGCTCTACCAGGTTCATTCCTAGATAATGCACTAAAAAAGGGCATTAAGCCTAGAGTGTGAAAACTGAGTTTCCTTGAGAGCTGCATGGAAGCCTGATGGTGTGTGAAGTTAGTGAGCCAAATGGAGTTGTTCTCCCACAAGAACCACTCGGCTGATTCTTCTTCAATATGCGCTTCACCAACATGCAGTGTTTCCTTGATTGAATTAGCTCTCACACCAATATTTGCGCCTAGAGCCTTTGTATTGAGGGCTATCTGAAAACGGCTTTGGCGCTGAAGTTGTCTGTGAATGTGGAGTTCGTGGCATGTGAAACCCGCATGTGGAGCATTGGTTTGCGTGGGATGCTCTACCAGGTTCATTCCTAGATAATGCACTCAAAGGGCATTAAGCCTAGAGTGTGAAAACTGAGTTTCCTTGAGAGCTGCATGGAAGCCTGATGGTGTGTGAAGTTAGTGAGCCAAATGGAGTTGTTCTCCCACAAGAACCACTCGGCTGATTCTTCTTCAATATGCGCTTCACCAACATGCAGTGTTTCCTTGATTGAATTAGCTCTCACACCAATATTTGCGCCTACAGCTTTTGCATTGATTGCTATCTGAAAAAGGCTTTGGCGCTGAAGTTGTCTGTGAATGTGGAGTTGTTGGCATGTGAAACCAGCATGTGGAGCATTGGTTTGTGTGGGATGCTCTACCAGGTTCATTCCTAGATAATGCACTCAAAGGGCATTAAGCCTAGAGTGTGAAAACGGAGTTTCCTTAAGAGCTGCATGGAAGCCTGATGGTGTGTGAAGTTAGTGAGCCAAATGGAGTTGTTCTCCCACAAGAATCACTCGGTTGATTCTTCTTCAATATGTGCTTCACCAACATGCAGTGTTTCCTTGATTGAATTAGCTCTCACACCAATATTTGCACCTACAGCCTTTGCATTAAGGGCTATCTGAAAACGGCTTTGGCTAGGAAGTTGTCTTTGAATGTGGAGCTGGTGGCATGTGAAACGCGCATGTGTAGCATTGGTTTGTGTGGGATGCTCTACCAGGTTCATTCCTACATAATGCACTCAAAGGGCATTAAGCCTAGAGTGTGAAAACGGAGTTTCCTTGAGAGCTGCATGGAAGCCTGATGGTGTGTGAAGTTAGTGAGCCCAATGGAGTTGTTTTCCCACAAGAACCACTCGGCTGATTCTTCTTCAATATGCGCTTCACCAACATGCAGTGTTTCCTTGATTGAATTAGCTCTCACACCAATATTTGCGAATAGAGCCTTTGTATTGAGGGCTATCTGAAAACGGCTTTACCTAGGAAGTTGTCTGTGAATGTGGAGTTGGTGGCATGTGAAACCCGCATGTGGAGCATTGGTTTGTGTGGGAAGCTCACCAAGCTTTATTTCAGTCCTAGGCACTCAAAGGGCATTAAGGCCTGGAGTGTGAAAACGGAGTTTCCTTGAGAGCTGCTTGGAAGCCTGATGGTGTGTGAAGTTAGTGAGCCAAATGGAGTTGCTCTCCCACAAGAACCACTCGGCTGATTCTTCTTCAATACACCGTTCAGCAACATGCAGTGTTTCCTTGATTGAATTAACTCTCACACCAATATTTGCGCCTAGAGCTTTTGCATTGAGGGCTATCTGAAAACGGCTTTGGCGCTGAAGTTGTCTGTGAATGTGGAGTTGGTGTCATGTGAAACGCGCATGTGGAGCATTGGTTTGTGTGGGAAGCTCACCAAGTTCATTTGAGTCCTAGGCACTCAAAGGGAATTAAGCCTATAGTGTGACAACTGAGTTTCCTTGAGAGCTGCATGGGAGCCTGATGGTGTGTAAAGTTAGTGAGCCAAATGGAGTTGTTCTCCCACAAGAACCACTCGGCTGATTCTTCTTCAATATGCGCTTCACGAACAGGCATTGTTTCCTTGATTGAATTAGCTCTCACACCAATATTTGCGCCTAGAACCGTTGTATTGAGAGCTATCTGAAAACGGGTTTGGCTAGGAAGTCGTCTGTGAATGTGGAGTTGGTGGCATGTGAAACCCGCATTTGAAGCATTGGTTTGTGTGGGATGCTGTACCAGGTTCATTCCTAGATAATGCACTCAAAGGGCATTAAGCCTAGAGTGTGAAAACGGTGTTTCCTTGAGAGCTGCATGTAAGCCTGATGGTGTGTGAAGTTAGTGAGCCCAATGGAGTTGTTCTCCCACAAGAACCACTCGGCTGATTCTTCTTCAATATGCGCTTCACCAACATGCAGTGTTTCCTTGATTGAATTAGCTCTCACACCAATATTTGCGCCTAGAACCTTTGTATTGAGGGCTATCTGAAAACGGGTTTGGCTAGGAAGTTGTCTGTGAATGTGGAGTTGGTGGCATGTGAAACCGGCATGTGGAGCATTGGTTTGTGTGGGATGCTCTACCAGGTTCATTCCTAGATAATGCACTCAAAGGGCATTAAGCCTAGAGTGTGAAAACTGATTTCCTTGAGAGCTGCTGGGAAGCCTGATCGTGTGTAAAGTTAATGAGCCCAATGGAGTTGTTCTCCCACAAGAACCACTCTGCTGATTCTTCTTCAATATGCGCTTCACCAACATGCAGTGTTTCCTTGATTGAATTAGCACTCACACCAATATTTGTGCCTACAGCTTTTGCATTGAGGGCTATCTGAAAACGGATTTGGCTAGAAAGTTGTCTGTGAATGTGGAGTTGGTGGCTTGTGAATTCCGCATTTGGAGCATTGGTTTGTGTGGGATGCTCTACCAGGTTCATTCCTAGATAATGCACTCAAAGGGCATTAAGCCTAGAGTGTGAAAACGGAGTTTCCTTGAGAGCTGCTTGGAAGCCTGATGGTGTGTGAAGTTAGTGAGCCAAATGGAGTTGTTCTCCCACAAGAACCACTCGGCTGATTCTTCTTCAATATGCGCTTCACCAACATGCAGTGTTTCCTTGATTGAATTAGCTCTCACACCAATATTTGCGCCTAGAGCCTTTGTATTGAGGGCTATCTGAAAACGGCTTTACCTAGGAAGTTGTCTGTGAATGTGGAGTTGGTGGCATGTGAAACCCGCATGTGGAGCATTGGTTTGTGTGGGAAGCTCACCAAGCTTTATTTCAGTCCTAGGCACTCAAAGGGCATTAAGGCCTGGAGTGTGAAAACGGAGTTTCCTTGAGAGCTGCTTGGAAGCCTGATGGTGTGTGAAGTTAGTGAGCCAAATGGAGTTGCTCTCCCACAAGAACCACTCGGCTGATTCTTCTTCAATACACCGTTCAGCAACATGCAGTGTTTCCTTGATTGAATTAACTCTCACACCAATATTTGCGCCTAGAGCTTTTGCATTGAGGGCTATCTGAAAACGGCTTTGGCGCTGAAGTTGTCTGTGAATGTGGAGTTGGTGTCATGTGAAACGCGCATGTGGAGCATTGGTTTGTGTGGGAAGCTCACCAAGTTCATTTGAGTCCTAGGCACTCAAAGGGAATTAAGCCTAGAGTGTGACAACTGAGTTTCCTTGAGAGCTGCATGGGAGCCTGATGGTGTGTAAAGTTAGTGAGCCAAATGGAGTTGTTCTCCCACAAGAACCACTCGGCTGATTCTTCTTCAATATGCGCTTCACGAACAGGCATTGTTTCCTTGATTGAATTAGCTCTCACACCAATATTTGCGCCTAGAACCGTTGTATTGAGAGCTATCTGAAAACGGGTTTGGCTAGGAAGTCGTCTGTGAATGTGGAGTTGGTGGCATGTGAAACCCGCATTTGGAGCATTGGTTTGTGTGGGATGCTGTACCAGGTTCATTCCTAGATAATGCACTCAAAGGGCATTAAGCCTAGAGTGTGAAAACGGTGTTTCCTTGAGAGCTGCATGTAAGCCTGATGGTGTGTGAAGTTAGTGAGCCCAATGGAGTTGTTCTCCCACAAGAACCACTCGGCTGATTCTTCTTCAATATGCGCTTCACCAACATGCAGTGTTTCCTTGATTGAATTAGCTCTCACACCAATATTTGCGCCTAGAACCTTTGTATTGAGGGCTATCTGAAAACGGGTTTGGCTAGGAAGTTGTCTGTGAATGTGGAGTTGGTGGCATGTGAAACCGGCATGTGGAGCATTGGTTTGTGTGGGATGCTCTACCAGGTTCATTCCTAGATAATGCACTCAAAGGGCATTAAGCCTAGAGTGTGAAAACTGATTTCCTTGAGAGCTGCTTGGAAGCCTGATCGTGTGTAAAGTTAATGAGCCCAATGGAGTTGTTCTCCCACAAGAACCACTCTGCTGATTCTTCTTCAATATGCGTTTCACCAACATGCAGTGTTTCCTTGATTGAATTAGCTCTCACACCAATATTTGTGCCTACAGCTTTTGCATTGAGGGCTATCTGAAAACGGATTTGGCTAGAAAGTTGTCTGTGAATGTGGAGTTGGTGGCTTGTGAATTCCGCATTTGGAGCATTGGTTTGTGTGGGATGCTCTACCAGGTTCATTCCTAGATAATGCACTCAAAGGGCATTAAGCCTAGAGTGTGAAAACGGAGTTTCCTTGAGAGCTGCTTGGAAGCCTGATGGTGTGTGAAGTTAGTGAGCCAAATGGAGTTGTTCTCCCACAAGAACCACTCGGCTGATTCTTCTTCAATATGCGCTTCACCAACATGCAGTGTTTCCTTGATTGAATTAGCTCTCACACCAATATTTGCGCCTAGAGCCTTTGTATTGAGGGCTATCTGAAAACGGCTTTGGCGCTGAAGTTGTCTGTGAATGTGGTGTTGGTGGCATGTGAAACCCGCATGTGGAGCATTGGTTTGTGTGGGATGCTCTACCAGGTTCATTCCTAGATAATTCACTCAAAGGACATTAAGCCTGTAGTGTGAAAACTGATTTCCTTGAGTGCTGCATGAATGCCTGATGGTGTGTGAAGTTAGTGAGCCCAATGGAGTTGTTCTCCCACAAGAACCACTCGGCTGATTCTTCTTCAATATGCGCTTTACCAACATGCAGTGTTTCCTTGATTGAATTAGCTCTCACACCAATATTTGCTCCTAGAGCCTTTGTATTGAGGGCTATCTGAAAACAGCTTTGGCACTGAAGTTGTCTGTGAATGTGGAGTTGGTGGCATGTGAAACCCGCATGTGGAGCATTGGTTTGTGTGGGAAGCTCACCAAGCTTCATTTCAGTCCTAGGCACTCAAAGGGCATTAAGCCTAGAGTGTGAAAACTGAGTTTCCTTGAGAGCTGCTTGGAAGCCTGATGGTGTGTGAAGTTAGTGAGCCAAATGGAGTTGTTCTCCCACAAGAAACACTAGACTGATTCTTCTTCAATATGCCCTTCAGCAACAAGCAGTGTTTCCTTGATTGAATTAGCTCTCACACCAATATTTGCGCCTAGAGCTTTTGCATTGAGGGCTATCTGAAAACAGCTTTGGCGCTGAAGTTGTCTGTGCATGTGGAGTTGGTGGCATGTGAAACCCGCATGTGGAGTACTGGGTTGCTTCGGATGCTCTACCAGGTTCATTCCTAGATAATGCACTCAAAGGGCATTAAGCCTATAGTGTGAAAACTGAGTTTGCTTGAGAGCTGCTTAGAAGCCTGATGGTGTGTGAAGTTAGTGAGCCAAATGGAGTTGTTCTCCCAAAAGAACCACTCGGCTGATTCTTCTTCAATATGCGCTTCACCAACACGCAGTGTTTCCTTCATTGAATTAGCTCTCACACCAATATTTGCGCCTACAGCTTTTGCATTAAGGGCATTTTGAAAACGGCTTGGGCTAGGAAGTTGTCTGTGAATGTGGAGTTGGTGGCATGTGAAACCCACATGTGGAGCATTGGTTTGTGTGGGAAGCTCACCAAGCTTCATTTCAGTCCTAGGTACTCAAAGGGCATTAAGCCTAGAGTGTGAAAACTGAGTTTCCTTGAAAGCTGCTTGGAAGCCTGATGGTGTGTGAAGTTAGTGAGCCAAATGGAGTTGTTCTCCCACAAGAAACACTAGACTGATTCTTCTTCAATATGCCCTTCAGCAACATGCAGTGTTTCCTTGATTGAATTAGTTCTCACACCAATATTTGCGCCTACAGCTTTTGCATTGAGGGCTATCTGAAAACGGCTTTGGCGCTGAAGTTGTCTGTGAATGTGGAGTTGGTGGCATGTGAAACCCGCATGTTGAGCATTGGTTTGTGTGGGAAGCTTTACCAGGTTCATTCCTAGATAATGCACTCAAAGGGCATTAAGCCTAGAGTGTGAAAACGGAGTTTCCTTGAGAGCTGCATGAAAGCCTGATGGTGTGTGTAGTTAGTGAGCCAAATGGAGTTGTTCTCCCACAAGAACCACTCGGCTGATTCTTCTTCAATATGCGCTTCACCAACATGCAGTGTTTCCTTGATTGAATTAGCTCTCACACCAATATTTGCGCCTAGAGCCTTTGTATTGAGGGCTATCTGAAAACGGCTTTGGCGCTGAAGTTGTCTGTGAATGTGGAGTTGGGGGCATGTGAAACGCGCATGTGGAGCTTTGGTTTGTGTGGGAAGCTCACCAAGCTTCATTTAAGTCCTAGGCACTCAAAGGGCATTAAGCCTAGAGTGTGAAAACTGAGTTTCCTTGAGAGCTGCTTGGAAGCCTGATGGTGTGTGAAGTTAGTGAGCCAAATGGAGTTGTTCTCCCACAAGAAACACTAGACTGACTCTTCTTCAATATGCCCTTCAGCAACAGGCGGTGTTTCCTTGATTGAATTAGCTCTCACACCAATATTTGCGCGTAGAGCCTTTGTATTGAGGGCTATCTGAAAACGGCTTTGGCGCTGAAGTTGTCTGTGAATGTGGAGTTGGGGGCATGTGAAACCCGCATGTGGAGCATTGGTTTGTGTGGGATGCTCTACCAGGTTCATTCCTAGATAATGCACTCAAAGGGCATTAAGCCTAGAGTGTGAAAACGGAGTTTGCTTGAGAGCTGCTAGGAAGCCTGATGGTGTGTGAAGTTAGTGAGCCAAATGGAGTTGTTCTCCCACAAGAACCACTCGGTTGATTCTTCTTCAATATGTGCTTCACCAACATGCAGTGTTTCCTTGATTGAATTAGCTCTCACACCAATATTTGCACCTACAGCCTTTGCATTAAGGGCTATCTGAAAACGGCTTTGGCTAGGAAGTTGTCTTTGAATGTGGAGCTGGTGGCATGTGAAACGCGCATGTGTAGCATTGGTTTGTGTGGGATGCTCTACCAGGTTCATTCCTACATAATGCACTCAAAGGGCATTAAGCCTAGAGTGTGAAAACGGAGTTTCCTTGAGAGCTGCATGGAAGCCTGATGGTGTGTGAAGTTAGTGAGCCCAATGGAGTTGTTTTCCCACAAGAACCACTCGGCTGATTCTTCTTCAATATGCGCTTCACCAACATGCAGTGTTTCCTTGATTGAATTAGCTCTCACACCAATATTTGCGAATAGAGCCTTTGTATTGAGGGCTATCTGAAAACGGCTTTACCTAGGAAGTTGTCTGTGAATGTGGAGTTGGTGGCATGTGAAACCCGCATGTGGAGCATTGGTTTGTGTGGGAAGCTCACCAAGCTTTATTTCAGTCCTAGGCACTCAAAGGGCATTAAGGCCTGGAGTGTGAAAACGGAGTTTCCTTGAGAGCTGCTTGGAAGCCTGATGGTGTGTGAAGTTAGTGAGCCAAATGGAGTTGCTCTCCCACAAGAACCACTCGGCTGATTCTTCTTCAATACACCGTTCAGCAACATGCAGTGTTTCCTTGATTGAATTAACTCTCACACCAATATTTGCGCCTAGAGCTTTTGCATTGAGGGCTATCTGAAAACGGCTTTGGCGCTGAAGTTGTCTGTGAATGTGGAGTTGGTGTCATGTGAAACGCGCATGTGGAGCATTGGTTTGTGTGGGAAGCTCACCAAGTTCATTTGAGTCCTAGGCACTCAAAGGGAATTAAGCCTATAGTGTGACAACTGAGTTTCCTTGAGAGCTGCATGGGAGCCTGATGGTGTGTAAAGTTAGTGAGCCAAATGGAGTTGTTCTCCCACAAGAACCACTCGGCTGATTCTTCTTCAATATGCGCTTCACGAACAGGCATTGTTTCCTTGATTGAATTAGCTCTCACACCAATATTTGCGCCTAGAACCGTTGTATTGAGAGCTATCTGAAAACGGGTTTGGCTAGGAAGTCGTCTGTGAATGTGGAGTTGGTGGCATGTGAAACCCGCATTTGAAGCATTGGTTTGTGTGGGATGCTGTACCAGGTTCATTCCTAGATAATGCACTCAAAGGGCATTAAGCCTAGAGTGTGAAAACGGTGTTTCCTTGAGAGCTGCATGTAAGCCTGATGGTGTGTGAAGTTAGTGAGCCCAATGGAGTTGTTCTCCCACAAGAACCACTCGGCTGATTCTTCTTCAATATGCGCTTCACCAACATGCAGTGTTTCCTTGATTGAATTAGCTCTCACACCAATATTTGCGCCTAGAACCTTTGTATTGAGGGCTATCTGAAAACGGGTTTGGCTAGGAAGTTGTCTGTGAATGTGGAGTTGGTGGCATGTGAAACCGGCATGTGGAGCATTGGTTTGTGTGGGATGCTCTACCAGGTTCATTCCTAGATAATGCACTCAAAGGGCATTAAGCCTAGAGTGTGAAAACTGATTTCCTTGAGAGCTGCTTGGAAGCCTGATCGTGTGTAAAGTTAATGAGCCCAATGGAGTTGTTCTCCCACAAGAACCACTCTGCTGATTCTTCTTCAATATGCGCTTCACCAACATGCAGTGTTTCCTTGATTGAATTAGCACTCACACCAATATTTGTGCCTACAGCTTTTGCATTGAGGGCTATCTGAAAACGGATTTGGCTAGAAAGTTGTCTGTGAATGTGGAGTTGGTGGCTTGTGAATTCCGCATTTGGAGCATTGGTTTGTGTGGGATGCTCTACCAGGTTCATTCCTAGATAATGCACTCAAAGGGCATTAAGCCTAGAGTGTGAAAACGGAGTTTCCTTGAGAGCTGCTTGGAAGCCTGATGGTGTGTGAAGTTAGTGAGCCAAATGGAGTTGTTCTCCCACAAGAACCACTCGGCTGATTCTTCTTCAATATGCGCTTCACCAACATGCAGTGTTTCCTTGATTGAATTAGCTCTCACACCAATATTTGCGCCTAGAGCCTTTGTATTGAGGGCTATCTGAAAACGGCTTTACCTAGGAAGTTGTCTGTGAATGTGGAGTTGGTGGCATGTGAAACCCGCATGTGGAGCATTGGTTTGTGTGGGAAGCTCACCAAGCTTTATTTCAGTCCTAGGCACTCAAAGGGCATTAAGGCCTGGAGTGTGAAAACGGAGTTTCCTTGAGAGCTGCTTGGAAGCCTGATGGTGTGTGAAGTTAGTGAGCCAAATGGAGTTGCTCTCCCACAAGAACCACTCGGCTGATTCTTCTTCAATACACCGTTCAGCAACATGCAGTGTTTCCTTGATTGAATTAACTCTCACACCAATATTTGCGCCTAGAGCTTTTGCATTGAGGGCTATCTGAAAACGGCTTTGGCGCTGAAGTTGTCTGTGAATGTGGAGTTGGTGTCATGTGAAACGCGCATGTGGAGCATTGGTTTGTGTGGGAAGCTCACCAAGTTCATTTGAGTCCTAGGCACTCAAAGGGAATTAAGCCTAGAGTGTGACAACTGAGTTTCCTTGAGAGCTGCATGGGAGCCTGATGGTGTGTAAAGTTAGTGAGCCAAATGGAGTTGTTCTCCCACAAGAACCACTCGGCTGATTCTTCTTCAATATGCGCTTCACGAACAGGCATTGTTTCCTTGATTGAATTAGCTCTCACACCAATATTTGCGCCTAGAACCGTTGTATTGAGAGCTATCTGAAAACGGGTTTGGCTAGGAAGTCGTCTGTGAATGTGGAGTTGGTGGCATGTGAAACCCGCATTTGGAGCATTGGTTTGTGTGGGATGCTGTACCAGGTTCATTCCTAGATAATGCACTCAAAGGGCATTAAGCCTAGAGTGTGAAAACGGTGTTTCCTTGAGAGCTGCATGTAAGCCTGATGGTGTGTGAAGTTAGTGAGCCCAATGGAGTTGTTCTCCCACAAGAACCACTCGGCTGATTCTTCTTCAATATGCGCTTCACCAACATGCAGTGTTTCCTTGATTGAATTAGCTCTCACACCAATATTTGCGCCTAGAACCTTTGTATTGAGGGCTATCTGAAAACGGGTTTGGCTAGGAAGTTGTCTGTGAATGTGGAGTTGGTGGCATGTGAAACCGGCATGTGGAGCATTGGTTTGTGTGGGATGCTCTACCAGGTTCATTCCTAGATAATGCACTCAAAGGGCATTAAGCCTAGAGTGTGAAAACTGATTTCCTTGAGAGCTGCTTGGAAGCCTGATCGTGTGTAAAGTTAATGAGCCCAATGGAGTTGTTCTCCCACAAGAACCACTCTGCTGATTCTTCTTCAATATGCGCTTCACCAACATGCAGTGTTTCCTTGATTGAATTAGCTCTCACACCAATATTTGTGCCTACAGCTTTTGCATTGAGGGCTATCTGAAAACGGATTTGGCTAGAAAGTTGTCTGTGAATGTGGAGTTGGTGGCTTGTGAATTCCGCATTTGGAGCATTGGTTTGTGTGGGATGCTCTACCAGGTTCATTCCTAGATAATGCACTCAAAGGGCATTAAGCCTAGAGTGTGAAAACGGAGTTTCCTTGAGAGCTGCTTGGAAGCCTGATGGTGTGTGAAGTTAGTGAGCCAAATGGAGTTGTTCTCCCACAAGAACCACTCGGCTGATTCTTCTTCAATATGCGCTTCACCAACATGCAGTGTTTCCTTGATTGAATTAGCTCTCACACCAATATTTGCGCCTAGAGCCTTTGTATTGAGGGCTATCTGAAAACGGCTTTGGCGCTGAAGTTGTCTGTGAATGTGGTGTTGGTGGCATGTGAAACCCGCATGTGGAGCATTGGTTTGTGTGGGATGCTCTACCAGGTTCATTCCTAGATAATTCACTCAAAGGACATTAAGCCTGTAGTGTGAAAACTGATTTCCTTGAGTGCTGCATGAATGCCTGATGGTGTGTGAAGTTAGTGAGCCCAATGGAGTTGTTCTCCCACAAGAACCACTCGGCTGATTCTTCTTCAATATGCGCTTTACCAACATGCAGTGTTTCCTTGATTGAATTAGCTCTCACACCAATATTTGCTCCTAGAGCCTTTGTATTGAGGGCTATCTGAAAACAGCTTTGGCACTGAAGTTGTCTGTGAATGTGGAGTTGGTGGCATGTGAAACCCGCATGTGGAGCATTGGTTTGTGTGGGAAGCTCACCAAGCTTCATTTCAGTCCTAGGCACTCAAAGGGCATTAAGCCTAGAGTGTGAAAACTGAGTTTCCTTGAGAGCTGCTTGGAAGCCTGATGGTGTGTGAAGTTAGTGAGCCAAATGGAGTTGTTCTCCCACAAGAAACACTAGACTGATTCTTCTTCAATATGCCCTTCAGCAACAAGCAGTGTTTCCTTGATTGAATTAGCTCTCACACCAATATTTGCGCCTAGAGCTTTTGCATTGAGGGCTATCTGAAAACAGCTTTGGCGCTGAAGTTGTCTGTGCATGTGGAGTTGGTGGCATGTGAAACCCGCATGTGGAGTACTGGGTTGCTTCGGATGCTCTACCAGGTTCATTCCTAGATAATGCACTCAAAGGGCATTAAGCCTATAGTGTGAAAACTGAGTTTGCTTGAGAGCTGCTTAGAAGCCTGATGGTGTGTGAAGTTAGTGAGCCAAATGGAGTTGTTCTCCCAAAAGAACCACTCGGCTGATTCTTCTTCAATATGCGCTTCACCAACACGCAGTGTTTCCTTCATTGAATTAGCTCTCACACCAATATTTGCGCCTACAGCTTTTGCATTAAGGGCATTTTGAAAACGGCTTGGGCTAGGAAGTTGTCTGTGAATGTGGAGTTGGTGGCATGTGAAACCCACATGTGGAGCATTGGTTTGTGTGGGAAGCTCACCAAGCTTCATTTCAGTCCTAGGTACTCAAAGGGCATTAAGCCTAGAGTGTGAAAACTGAGTTTCCTTGAAAGCTGCTTGGAAGCCTGATGGTGTGTGAAGTTAGTGAGCCAAATGGAGTTGTTCTCCCACAAGAAACACTAGACTGATTCTTCTTCAATATGCCCTTCAGCAACATGCAGTGTTTCCTTGATTGAATTAGTTCTCACACCAATATTTGCGCCTACAGCTTTTGCATTGAGGGCTATCTGAAAACGGCTTTGGCGCTGAAGTTGTCTGTGAATGTGGAGTTGGTGGCATGTGAAACCCGCATCTTGAGCATTGGTTTGTGTGGGAAGCTTTACCAGGTTCATTCCTAGATAATGCACTCAAAGGGCATTAAGCCTAGAGTGTGAAAACGGAGTTTCCTTGAGAGCTGCATGAAAGCCTGATGGTGTGTGTAGTTAGTGAGCCAAATGGAGTTGTTCTCCCACAAGAACCACTCGGCTGATTCTTCTTCAATATGCGCTTCACCAACATGCAGTGTTTCCTTGATTGAATTAGCTCTCACACCAATATTTGCGCCTAGAGCCTTTGTATTGAGGGCTATCTGAAAACGGCTTTGGCGCTGAAGTTGTCTGTGAATGTGGAGTTGGGGGCATGTGAAACGCGCATGTGGAGCTTTGGTTTGTGTGGGAAGCTCACCAAGCTTCATTTAAGTCCTAGGCACTCAAAGGGCATTAAGCCTAGAGTGTGAAAACTGAGTTTCCTTGAGAGCTGCTTGGAAGCCTGATGGTGTGTGAAGTTAGTGAGCCAAATGGAGTTGTTCTCCCACAAGAAACACTAGACTGACTCTTCTTCAATATGCCCTTCAGCAACAGGCGGTGTTTCCTTGATTGAATTAGCTCTCACACCAATATTTGCGCGTAGAGCCTTTGTATTGAGGGCTATCTGAAAACGGCTTTGGCGCTGAAGTTGTCTGTGAATGTGGAGTTGGGGGCATGTGAAACCCGCATGTGGAGCATTGGTTTGTGTGGGATGCTCTACCAGGTTCATTCCTAGATAATGCACTCAAAGGGCATTAAGCCTAGAGTGTGAAAACGGAGTTTGCTTGAGAGCTGCTAGGAAGCCTGATGGTGTGTGAAGTTAGTGAGCCAAATGGAGTTGTTCTCCCACAAGAACCACTCGGCTGATTCTTCAATATGCCGTTTAGCAACCTGCAGTGTTTCCTTGATTGAATTAGCTCTCACACCAATATTTGCGCCTAGAGCCTTTGTATTGATTGCTATCTGAAAACAGCTTTGGCGCTGAAGTTGTCTGTGAATGTGGAGTTGGTGGCATGTGAAACGCGCATGTGGAGCTTTGGTTTGTGTGGGAAGCTCACCAAGCTTCATTTCAGTCCTAGGCACTCAAAGGGCATTAAGCCTAGAGTGTGAAAACTGAGTTTCCTTGAGAGCTGCTTGGAAGCCTTATGGTGTGTGAAGTTAGTGAGCCAAATGGAGTTGTTCTCCCACAAGAACCACTTGGCTGATTCTTCTTCAATATGCGCTTCAGCAACATGCAGGGTTTTCTTGATTGAATTAGCTCTCACACCAATATTTGCGCCTAGAGCTTTTGCATTGAGGGCTATCTGAAAACAGCTTTGGCGCTGAAGTTTCTGTGAATGTGGAGTTGGTGGCATGTGAAACCCGCATGTGGAGCATTGGTTTGTGTGGGATGCTCTAAAAGGTTCATTCCTAGATAATGCACTAAAAAAGGGCATTAAGCCTAGAGTGTGAAAACTGAGTTTTCTTGAGAGCTGCATGGAAGCCTGATGGTGTGTGAAGTTAGTGAGCCAAATGGAGTTGTTCTCCCACAAGAACCACTCGGCTGATTCTTCTTCAGTATGCGCTTCACCAACATGCAGTGTTTCCTTGATTGAATTAGCTCTCACACCAATATTTGCACCTGGAGCCTTTGTATTTTGGGCTATCTAAAAACGGCTTTGGCGCTGAAGTTGTCTGTGAATGTGGAGTTGGTGGCATGTGAAACCCGCATGTGGAGCATTGGTTTGTGCGGGAAGCTCACCAAGCTTCATTTCAGTCCTAGGCACTCAAAGGGCATTAAGCCTAGAGTGTCAAAACTGAGTTTCCTTCAGAGCTGCATGGAAGCCTGATGGTGTGTGAAGTTAGTGAGCCAAATGGAGTTGTTCTCCCACAAGAACCACTCTGCTGATTCTTCTTCAATATGCGCTTCACCAACATGCAGTGTTTCCTTGATTGAATTAGCTCTCACACCAATATTTGCGCCTACAGCTTTTGCATTGAGGGCTATCTGAAAACGGCTTTGGCTAGGAGGTTGTCTGTGAATGTGGAGTTGGTGGCATGTGAAACCCGCATGTGGAGCATTGGTTTGTGTGGGATGATCTACCAGGTTGATTCCTAGATAATGCACTCAAAGGGCATTAAGCCTGTAGTGTGAAAACGGAGTTTCCTTGAGAGCTGCTTGGAAGCCTGATGGTGTGTGAAGTTAGTGAGCCAAATGGAGTTGTTCTCCCACAAGAACCACTCGGCTGATTCTTCTTCAATATGCGCTTCACCAGCATGCATTGTTTCCTTGATTGAATTAGCTCTCACACCAATATTTGCGCCTAGAGCCTTTGCATTGAGGGCTATCTGAAAACGGCTTTGGCGCTGAAGTTGTCTGTGAATGTGGAGTTGGTGGCATGTGAAACCCGCATGTGGAGCATTGGTTTGTGTGGGATGCTCTATCAGGTTCATTCCTAGATAATGCACTCAAAGGGCATTAAGCCTAGAGTGTGAAAACGGAGTTTCCTTGAGAGCTGCTTGGAAGCCTGATGGTGTGTAAAGTTAGTGAGCCCAATGGAGTTGTTCTCCCACAAGAATCACTCGGCTGATTCTTCTTCAATATGCGCTTCACCAACATGCAGTGTTTCCTTGATTGATTAGCTCTCACACCAATATTTGCACCTGAAGCCTTTGTATTGAGGGCTATCTAAAAATGGCTTTGGCGCTGAAGTTGTCTGTGAATGTGGAGTTGGCGGCATGTGAAACCCGCATGTGGAGCATTGGTTTGTCTGGGAAGCTCAGCAAGCTTCATTTCAGTCCTAGGCACTCAAAGGGCATTAAGCCTAGAGTGTGAAAACTGAGTTTGCTTGAGAGCTGCATGGAAGCCTGATGGTGTGTGAAGTTAGTGAGCCAAATGGAGTTGTTCTCCCACAAGAACCACTCGGCTGATTCTTCTTCAATATGCGCTTCACCAACATGCAGTGTTTCCTTGATTGAATTACCTCTCACACCAATATTTGCACCTGGAGTCTTTGTATTGAGGGCTATCTAAAAACGGCTTTGCCGCTGAAGTTGTCTGTGAATGTGGAGTTGGTGGCATGTGAAACCCGCATGTGGAGCATTGGTTTGTGTGGGAAGCTCACCAAGCTTCATTTCAGTCCTAGGAACTCAAAGGGCATTAAGCCTAGAGTGTGAAAACTGAGTTTCCTTGAGAGCTGCATGGAAGCCTGATGGTGTGTGAAGTTAGTGAGCCCAATGCAGTTGTTCTCCCACAAGAACCACTCTGTTGATTCTTCTTCAATATGCGCTTCACCAACATGCAGTGTTTCCTTGATGGAATTAGCTCTCACACCAATATTTGCGCCTAGACCCTTTTGCATTGAGGGCTATCTGAAAACGGCTTTGGCGCTGACGTTGTCTGTGAATGTGGAGTTGGTGGCATGTGAAACCCGCATGTGGAGCATTGGTTTGTGTGGGATGCTCTACCAGGTTCATTTATAGATAATGCACTCAAAGGGCATTAAGCCTAGAGTGTGAAAACGGAGTTTCCTTGGGAGCTGCTTGGAAGCCTGATGGTGTGTAAAGTTAGTGAGCCCAATGGAGTTGTTCTCCCACAAGAACCACTCGGCTGATTCTTCCTCAATATGCGCTTCACCAACATGCAGTGTTTCCTTGATTGAATTAGCTCTCACACCAATATTTGCGCCAAGAGCCTTTGTATTGATGGCTATCTGAAAACGGCTTTGGCTATGAAGTTGTCTGTGAATGTGGAATTCGTGGCATGTGAAACCCGCATGTGGATCATTGGTTTGTGTGGGATGCTCTACCAGGTTCATTCCTAGATAATGCACTCAAAGGGCATTAAGCCTAGAGTGTGAAAACTGAGTTTCCTTGAGAGCTGCTTGGAAGCCTGATGGTGTGTAAAGTTAGTGAGCCCAATGGAGTTGTTCTCCCACAAGAATCACTCGGCTGATTCTTCTTCAATATGTGCTTCACCAACATGCAGTGTTTCCTTGATTGATTAGCTCTCACACCAATATTTGCACCTGAAGCCTTTGTATTGAGGGCTATCTAAAAATGGCTTTGGCGCTGAAGTTGTCTGTGAATGTGGAGTTGGCGGCATGTGAAACCCTCATGTGGAGCATTGGTTTGTCTGGGAAGCTCAGCAAGCTTCATTTCAGTCCTAGGCACTCAAAGGGCATTAAGCCTAGAGTGTGAAAACTGAGTTTCCTTGAGAGCTGCATGGAAGCCTGATGGTGTGTGAAGTTAGTGAGCCAAATGGAGTTGTTCTCCCACAAGAACCACTCGGCTGATTCTTCTTCAATATGCGCTTCACCAACATGCAGTGTTTCCTTGATTGAATTAGCTCTCACACCAATATTTGCTCCTAGAGCCTTTGTATTGAGGGCTATCTGAAAACGGCTTTGACCCTGAAGTTGTCTGTGAATGTGGAGTTGGTGGCACGTGAATCCCGCATGTGGAGCATTGGTTTGCGTGGGATGCTCTACCAGGTTCATTCCCACATAATGCACTCAAAGGGCATTAAGCCTAGAGTGTGAAAACTGAGTTTCCTTGAGAGCTGCATGGAAGCCTGATGGTGTGTGAAGTTAGTGAGCCAAATGGAGTTGTTCTCCCACAAGAACCACTCGGCTGATTCTTCTTCAATATGCGCTTCACCAACATGCAGTGTTTCCTTGATTGATTAGCTCTCACACCAATATTTGCACCTGGAGTCTTTGTATTGAGGGCTATCTAAAAACGGCTTTGCCGCTGAAGTTGTATGTGAATGTGGAGTTGGTGGCATGTGAAACCCGCATGTGGAGCATTGGTTTGTGTGGGAAGCTCACCAAGCTTCATTTCAGTCCTAGGAACTCAAAGGGCATTAAGCCTAGAGTGTGAAAACTGAGTTTCCTTGAGAGCTGCATGGAAGCCTGATGGTGTGTGAAGTTAGTGAGCCCAATGGAGTTGTTCTCCCACAAGAACCACTCTGTTGATTCTTCTTCAATATGCGCTTCACCAACATGCAGTGTTTCCTTGATGGAATTAGCTCTCACACCAATATTTGCGCCTAGACCCTTTTGCATTGAGGGCTATCTGAAAACGGCTTTGGCGCTGACGTTGTCTGTGAATGTGGAGTTGGTGGCATGTGAAACCCGCATGTGGAGCATTGGTTTGTGTGGGATGCTCTACCAGGTTCATTTATAGATAATGCACTCAAAGGGCATTAAGCCTAGAGTGTGAAAACGGAGTTTCCTTGGGAGCTGCTTGGAAGCCTGATGGTGTGTAAAGTTAGTGAGCCCAATGGAGTTGTTCTCCCACAAGAACCACTCGGCTGATTCTTCCTCAATATGCGCTTCACCAACATGCAGTGTTTCCTTGATTGAATTAGCTCTCACACCAATATTTGCGCCAAGAGCCTTTGTATTGATGGCTATCTGAAAACGGCTTTGGCTATGAAGTTGTCTGTGAATGTGGAATTCGTGGCATGTGAAACCCGCATGTGGATCATTGGTTTGTGTGGGATGCTCTACCAGGTTCATTCCTACATAATGCACTCAAAGGGCATTAAGCCTAGAGTGTGAAAACTGAGTTTCCTTGAGAGCTGCTTGGAAGCCTGATGGTGTGTAAAGTTAGTGAGCCCAATGGAGTTGTTCTCCCACAAGAATCACTCGGCTGATTCTTCTTCAATATGCGCTTCACCAACATGCAGTGTTTCCTTGATTGATTAGCTCTCACACCAATATTTGCACCTGAAGCCTTTGTATTGAGGGCTATCTAAAAATGGCTTTGGCGCTGAAGTTGTCTGTGAATGTGGAGTTGGCGGCATGTGAAACCCTCATGTGGAGCATTGGTTTGTCTGGGAAGCTCAGCAAGCTTCATTTCAGTCCTAGGCACTCAAAGGGCATTAAGCCTAGAGTGTGAAAACTGAGTTTCCTTGAGAGCTGCATGGAAGCCTGATGGTGTGTGAAGTTAGTGAGCCAAATGGAGTTGTTCTCCCACAAGAACCACTCGGCTGATTCTTCTTCAATATGCGCTTCACCAACATGCAGTGTTTCCCTGATTGAATTAGCTCTCACACCAATATTTGCTCCTAGAGCCTTTGTATTGAGGGCTATCTGAAAACGGCTTTGGCGCTGAAGTTGTCTGTGAATGTGGAGTTGGTGGCATGTGAATCCCGCATGTGGAGCATTGGTTTGCGTGGGATGCTCTACCAGGTTCATTCCCACATAATGCACTCAAAGGGCATTAAGCCTAGAGTGTGAAAACTGAGTTTCCTTGAGAGCTGCATGGAAGCCTGATGGTGTGTGAAGTTAGTGAGCCAAATGGAGTTGTTCTCCCACAAGAACCACTCGGCTGATTCTTCTTCAATATGCGCTTCACCAACATGCAGTGTTTCCTTGATTGATTAGCTCTCACACCAATATTTGCACCTGGAGTCTTTGTATTGAGGGCTATCTAAAAACGGCTTTGCCGCTGAAGTTGTCTGTGAATGTGGAGTTGGTGGCATGTGAAACCCGCATGTGGAGCATTGGTTTGTGTGGGAAGCTCACCAAGCTTCATTTCAGTCCTAGGAACTCAAAGGGCATTAAGCCTAGAGTGTGAAAACTGAGTTTCCTTGAGAGCTGCATGGAAGCCTGATGGTGTGTGAAGTTAGTGAGCCCAATGGAGTTGTTCTCCCACAAGAACCACTCTGTTGATTCTTCTTCAATATGCGCTTCACCAACATGCAGTGTTTCCTTGATTGAATTAGCTCTCACACCAATATTTGCGCCTAGACCCTTTTGCATTGAGGGCTATCTGAAAACGGCTTTGGCGCTGACGTTGTCTGTGAATGTGGAGTTGGTGGCATGTGAAACCCGCATGTGGAGCATTGGTTTGTGTGGGATGCTCTACCAGGTTCATTTATAGATAATGCACTCAAAGGGCATTAAGCCTAGAGTGTGAAAACTGAGTTTCCTTGGGAGCTGCTTGGAAGCCTGATGGTGTGTAAAGTTAGTGAGCCCAATGGAGTTGTTCTCCCACAAGAACCACTCGGCTGATTCTTCTTCAATATGCGCTTCACCAACATGCATTGTTTCCTTGATTGAATTAGCTCTCACACCAATATTTGCGCCTAGAGGCTTTTGCATTAAGGGCTATCTGAAAAAGGCTTTGCTAGGAAGTTGTCTGTGAATGTGGAGTTGGTTGCATGTGAAACCCGCATGTGGAGCATTGGTTTGTGTGGGATGCTCTACCAGGTTCATTCCTAGATAATGCACTCAAAGGGCATTAAGCCTAGAGTGTGAAAACGGAGTTTCCTTGAGAGCTGCTTGGAAGCCTGATGGTGTGTAAAGTTAGTGAGCCCAATGGAGTTGTTCTCCCACAAGAACAACTCGGCTGATTCTTCTTCAATATGCGTTTCACCAACATGCAGTGTTTCCTTGATTGAATTAGCTCTCACACCAATATTTGCGCCTAGTGCCTTTGTATTGAGGGCTATCTGAAAACGGCTTTGGCTAGGAAGTTGTCTGTGAATGTGGAGTTGGTGGCATGTGAAACCCGCATGTGGAGCATTGGTTTGTGTGGGATGCTCACCAAGCTTCATTTCAGTCCTAGGCACTCAAAGGGCATTAAGCCTAGAGTGTGTAAACGGAGTTTCCTTGAGAGCTGCTTGGAAGCCTGATGGGGTATGAAGTTAGTGAGCCCAATGGAGTTGTTCTCCCACAAGAACCACTCGGCTGATTCTTCTTCAATATGCGCTTCACCAGCATGCATTGTTTCCTTGATTGAATTATCTCTCACCAATATTTGCGCCTAGAGCCTTTGCATTGAGGGCTATCTGAAAACGGCTTTGGAGCTGAAATTGTGTCTGTGAATGTAGATTTGGTGGCATGTGAAACCCGCATGTGGAGCATTGGTTTCTGTGGGATGCTCACCAAGCTTCATTTCAGTCCTAGGCACTCAAAGGGCATTAATCCAAGAGTGTGAAAACTGAGTTTCCTTGAGAGTTGCTGCTTGGAAGCCTGATGGTGTGTGAAGTTAGTGAACCAAATGGAGTTGTTCTCCCACAAGGACCACTCGGCTGATTCTTCTTCAATATGCGCTTCACCAGCATGCATTGTTTCCTTGATTGAATTAGCTCTCACACCAATATTTGCACCTAGAGCCTTTGTATTGAGGTCTCTCTGAAAACGGCTTTGACGCTGAAGTTGTCTGTGAATGTGGAGTTGGTGGCATGTGAAACCCGCATGTGGAGCATTGGCTTTTGTGGTTAGCTCACCAAGCTCATTTCAGTCCTAGGCACCCAAAGGGAATTAAGCCTGTAGTGTGACAACTGAGTTTCCTTGAGAGCTGCTTGGAAGCCTGATGGTGTGTGTAGTTAGTGAGCCAAATGGAGTTGTTCTCCCACAAGAACCACTCGGCTGATTTTTCTTCAATATTCCCTTCAGCAACATGAAGTGTTTCCTTGATTGAATTAGCTCTCACACCAATATTTGCGCCTAGAACTTTTGCATTGAGGGCTATCTGAAAACGGCTTTGGCGCTGAAGTTGTCTGTGAATGTGGAGTTGGTGGCATGTGAAACCCGCATGTGGAGCATTGGTTTGTGTGTGATGCCCTACCAGGTTCATTCCTAGATAATGCACTCAAGGGGCATTAAGCCTAGAGTGTGAAAACTGAGTTTCCTTGAGAGCTGCTTGGAAGCCTGATGGTGTGTGAAGTTAGTGAGCCCAATGGAGTTGTTCTCCCACAAGAACCACTCGGCTGATTCTTCTTCAATATGCGCTTCACCAACATGCAGTGTTTCCTTGATTGAATTAGCTCTCACACCAATATTTGCGCCTACAGCTTTTGCATTAAGGGCTATGTGAAAACGGCCTTGGCGCTGAAGTTGTCTGTGAATGTGGAGTTGGGGGTATGTGAAACCCCCATGTGGAGCATTGGTTTGTGTGGGAAGCTTTACCAGGTTCATTCCTAGATAATGCACTCAAAGGGCATTAAGCCTAGAGCGTGAAAACGGAGTTTCCTTGAGAGCTGCTTGGAAGCCTGATGGTGCGTGAAGTTAGTGAGCTAAATGGAGTTGTTCTCCCACAAGAATCACTCGGCTGATTCTTCTTCAATATGCGCTTCACCAACATGCAGTGTTTCCTTGATTGATTAGCTCTCACACCAATATTTGCACCTGAAGCCTTTGTATTGAGGGCTATCTGAAAACGGCTTTGGCGCTGAAGTTGTCTGTGAATGTGGAGTTGGTGGCATGTGAAACCCGCATGTGGAGCATTGGTTTGTGTGGGAAGCTGACCAAGCTTCATTTCAGTCCTAGGAACTCAAAGGGCCTTAAGCCTAGAGTGTGAAAACTGAGTTTCCTTGAGAGCTGCTTGGAAGCCTGATGGTGTGTGAAGTTAGTGAGCCAAATGGAGTTGTTCTCCCACAAGAACTACTCGACTGATTCTTTTTCAATATGCCCTTCAGCAACATGCAGTGTTTCCTTGATTGAATTAGCTCTCACACCAATATTTGCGCCTATTGCCTTTGCTTTGAGGGCTATCTGAAAACGGCTTTGGCTAGAAAGTTGTCTGTGAATGTGGAGTTGTTGGCATGTGAAACCCGCATGTGGAGCATTGGTTTGTGTGGGATGCTCTACCAGGTTCATTCCTACATAATGCACTCAAAGGACATTAAGCCTAGAGTGTGAAAACTGAGTTTGCTTGAGAGCTGCATGGAAGCCTGATGGTGTGTGAAGTTAGTGAGCCCAATGGAGTTGTTCTCCCACAAAAACCACTCGGCTTATTCTTCTTCAATATGCACTTCATCAACATGCAGTGCTTCCTTGATTGAATTAACTCTCACACCAATATTTGCGCCTGGAGCCTTTATATTGAGGGCTATCTGAAAACGGCTTTGACGCTGAAGTTGTCTGCGAATGTGGAGTTCGTGGCATGTGAAACCCGCATGTGGAGCATTGGTTTGTGTGTGGAGCTCACCAAGCTTCATTTCAGTCCTAGGCACTCAAAGGCCATTAAGGCTAGAGTGTGAAAACTGAGTTTCCTTGAGAGCTGCTTGGAAGCCTGATGGTGTGTGAAGTTAGTGAGCCAAATGGAGTTGTTCTCCCACAAGAAACACTAGACTGATTCTTCTTCAATATGCGCTGCACCAACATGCAGTGTTTCCTTGATTGAATTAGCTCTCACACCAATATTTGCGCCTAGAGCCTTTGTATTGATTGCTATCTGAAAACAGCTTTGGCGCTGAAGTTGTCTGTGAATGTGGAGTTGGTGGCATGTGAAACGCGCATGTGGAGCATTGGTTTGTGTGGGAAGCTCACCAAGCTTCATTTCAGTCCTAGGCACTCAAAGGGCATTAAGCCTAGAGTGTGAAAACTGAGTTTCCTTGAGAGCTGCTTGGAAGCCTGATGGTGTGTGAAGTTAGTGAGCCAAATGGAGTTGTTCTCCCACAAGAACCACTCGGCTGATTCTTCTTCAATATGCGCTTCAGCAACATGCAGGGTTTTCTTGATTGAATTAGCTCTCACACCAATATTTGCGCCTACAGCTTTTGCATTGAGGGCTATCTGAAAACGGCTTTGGTGCTAAAGTTGTCTGTGAATGTGGAGTTGGTGGCATGTGAAACGCGCATGTGGAGCATTGGTTTGTGTGGGATGCTCACCAAGCTTCATTTAAGTCCTAGGCACTCAAAGGGCATTAAGCCTAGAGTGTGAAAGCTGAGTTTCCTTAAGAGCTGCATGGAAGCCTGATGGTGTGTGAAGTTAGTGAGCCAAATGGAGTTGTTCTCCCACAAGAACCACTCGGCTGATTCTTCTTCAATATGCGCTTCACCAACATGCAGTGTTTCCTTGATTGAATTAGCTCTCACACCAATATTTGCGCCTAGAGCTTTTGCATTGAGGGCTATCTGAAAACAGCTTTGGCGCTGAAGTTGCTGTGAATGTGGAGTTGGTGGCATGTGAAACCCGCATGTGGAGCATTGGTTTGTGTGGGATGCTCTACCAGGTTCATTCCTAGATAATGCACTAAAAAAGGGCATTAAGCCTGTAGTGTGAAAACGGAGTTTCCTTGAGAGCTGCTTGGAAGCCTGATGGTGTGTGAAGTTAGTGAGCCAAATGGAGTTGTTCTCCCACAAGAACCACTCGGCTGATTCTTCTTCAATATGCGCTTCACCAACATGCAGTGTTTCCTTGATTGAATTAACTCTCACACCAATATTTGCGCCTAGAGCCTTTGTATTGAGGGCTATCTGAAAACGGCTTTGGCGCTGAAGTTGTCTGTGAATGTGGAGTTCGTGGCATGTGAAACCCGCATGTGGAGCATTGGTTTGCGTGGGATGCTGTACCAGGTTCATTCCTAGATAATGCACTCAAAGGGCATTAAGCCTAGAGTGTGAAAACTGAGTTTCCTTGAGAGCTGCATGGAAGCCTGATGGTGTGTGAAGTTAGTGAGCCAAATGGAGTTGTTCTCCCACAAGAACCACTCGGCTGATTCTTCTTCAATATGCGCTTCACCAACCTGCATTGTTTCCTTTATTGAATTAGCTCTCACACAAATACTTGTGCCTAGAGTTTTTGCATTAAGGGCTAACTGAAAACGGCTTTGGCGGTGAAGTTGTCTGTGAATGTGGAGTTGGTGGCATGTGAAACCCGCATGTTGAGCATTGGTTTGTGTGTGAAGCTTTATCAGGTTCATTCCTAGATAATGCACTCAAAGGGCATTAAGCCTAGAGTGTGAAAACGGAGTTTCCTTGAGAGCTGCTTGGAAGCCTGATGGTGTGTGAAGTTAGTGAGCCAAATGGAGTTGTTCTCTCTCCCGAACCACTCGGCTGATTCTTCTTCAATATGCGCTTCACCAGCATGCATTGTTTCCTTGATTGAATTAGCTCTCACACCAATATTTGCGCCTGAAGCCTTTCTATTGAGGGCTATCTGAAAAAGGCTTTGCTAGGAAGTTGTCTGTGAATGTGGAGTTGGTGGCATGTGAAACCCGCATGTGGAGCATTGGTTTGTGTGGGATGCTCTATCAGGTTCATTCCTAGATAATGCACTCAAAGGGCATTAAGCCTAGAGTGTGAAAACGGAGTTTCCTTGAGAGCTGCTTGGAAGCCTGATGGTGTGTAAAGTTAGTGAGCCCAATGGAGTTGTTCTCCCACAAGAACCACTAGGCTGATTCTTCTTCAAGATGTGCTTCACCAACATGCAGTGTTTCCTTGATTGAATTAACTCTCACACGAATATTTGCGCCTACAGCTTTTGCATTGAGGGCTATCTGAAAACGGCTTTGGCTAGGAAGTTGTCTGTGAATGTGGAGTTGGTGGCATGTGAAACCCGCATGTGGAGCATTGGTTTGTGTGGGATGCTCTACCAGGTTCATTCCTAGATAATGCACTCAAAGGGCATTAAGCCTAGAGTGTGAAAACTGATTTCCTTGAGAGCTGCTTGGAAGCCTGATGGTGTGTAAAGTTAGTGAGCCAAATGGAGTTGTTCTCCCACAAGAATCACTCGGCTGATTCTTCTTCAATATGCGCTTCACCAACATGCAGTGTTTCCTTGATTGATTAGCTCTCACACCAATATTTGCACCTGAAGCCTTTGTATTGAGGGCTATCTAAAAACGGCTTTGGCGCTGAAGTTGTCTGTGAATGTGGAGTTGGCGGCATGTGAAACCCGCATGTGGAGCATTGGTTTGTCTGGGAAGCTCAGCAAGCTTCATTTCAGTCCTAGGCACTCAAAGGGCATTAAGCCTAGAGTGTGAAAAGTGAGTTTCCTTGAGAGCTGCATGGAAGCCTGATGGTGTGTGAAGTTAGTGAGCCAAATTGAGTTGTTCTCCCACAAGAACCACTCGGCTGATTCTTCTTCAATATGCGCTTCACCAACATGCAGTGTTTCCTTGATTGATTAGCTCTCACACCAATATTTGCACCTGGAGCCTTTGTATTGAGGGCTATCTAAAAACGGCTTTGCCGCTGAAGTTGTCTGTGAATGTGGAGTTGGTGGCATGTGAAACCGCATGTGGAGCATTGGTTTGTGTGGGATGCTCACCAAGCTTCATTTCAGTCCTAGGCACTCAAAGGGCATTAAGCCTAGAGTGTGTAAACGGAGTTTCCTTGAGAGCTGCTTGGAAGCCTGATGGTGTATGAAGTTAGTGAGCCCAATGGAGTTGTTCTCCCACAAGAACCACTCGACTGATTCTTCTTCAATATGCGCTTCACCAGCATGCATTGTTTCCTTGATGGAATTATCTCTCACCAATATTTGCGCCTAGAGCCTTTGCATTGAGGGCTATCTGAAAACGGCTTTGGAGCTGAAATTGTGTCTGTGAATGTAGATTTGGTGGCATGTGAAACCCGCATGTGGAGCATTGGTTTGTGTGGGATGCTCACCAAGCTTCATTTCAGTCCTAGGCACTCAAAGGGCATTAAGCCTAGAGTGTGAAAACTGAGTTTCCTAGAGAGTTGCTGCTTGGAAGCCTGATGGTGTGTGAAGTTAGTGAACCAAATGGAGTTGTTCTCCCACAAGGACCACTCGGCTGATTCTTCTTCAATATGCGCTTCACCAGCATGCATTGTTTCCTTGATTGAATTAGCTCTCACACCAATATTTGCACCTAGAGCCTTTGTATTGAGGTCTCTCTGAAAACGGCTTTGACGCTGAAGTTGTCTGTGAATGTGGAGTTGGTGGCATGTGAAACCCGCATGTGGAGCATTGGTTTGTGTGGGATGCTCTACCAGGTTCATTCCTACATAATGCACTCAAAGGACATTAAGCCTAGAGTGTGAAAACTGAGTTTGCTTGAGAGCTGCATGGAAGCCTGATGGTGTGTGAAGTTTGTGAGCCAAATGGAGTTGTTCTCCCACAAAAACCACTCGGCTTATTCTTCTTCAATATGCACTTCATCAACATGCAGTGCTTCCTTGATTGAATTAACTCTCACACCAATATTTGCGCCTGGAGCCTTTATATAGAGGGCTATCTGAAAACGGCTTTGACGCTGAAGTTGTCTGCGAATGTGGAGTTCGTGGCATGTGAAACCCGCATGTGGAGCATTGGTTTGTGTGTGGAGCTCACCAAGCTTCATTTCAGTCCTAGGCACTCAAAGGCCATTAAGGCTAGAGTGTGAAAACGGAGTTTCCTTGAGAGCTGCTTGGAAGCCTGATGGTGTGTGAAGTTAGTGAGCCAAATGGAGTTGTTCTCCCACAAGAAACACTAGACTGATTCTTCTTCAATATGCGCTGCACCAACATGCAGTGTTTCCTTGATTGAATTAGCTCTCACACCAATATTTGCGCCTAGAGCCTTTGTATTGATTGCTATCTGAAAACAGCTTTGGCGCTGAAGTTGTCTGTGAATGTGGAGTTGGTGGCATGTGAAACGCGCATGTGGAGCATTGGTTTGTGTGGGAAGCTCACCAAGCTTCATTTCAGTCCTAGGCACTCAAAGGGCATTAAGCCTAGAGTGTGAAAACTGAGTTTCCTTGAGAGTTGCATGGAAGCCTGATGGTGTGTGAAGTTAGTGAGCCCAATGGAGTTGTTCTCCCACAAGAACCACTCGGCTGATTCTTCTTCAATATGCGCTTCAGCAACATGCAGGGTTTTCTTGATTGAATTAGCTCTCACACCAATATTTGCGCCTACAGCTTTTGCATTGAGGGCTATCTGAAAACGGCTTTGGTGCTAAAGTTGTCTGTGAATGTGGAGTTGGTGGCATGTGAAACGCGCATGTGGAGCATTGGTTTGTGTGGGATGCTCACCAAGCTTCATTTAAGTCCTAGGCACTCAAAGGGCATTAAGCCTAGAGTGTGAAAACTGAGTTTCCTTAAGAGCTGCATGGAAGCCTGATGGTGTGTGAAGTTAGTGAGCCAAATGGAGTTGTTCTCCCACAAGAACCACTCGGCTGATTCTTCTTCAATATGCGCTTCACCAACATGCAGTGTTTCCTTGATTGAATTAGCTCTCACACCAATATTTGCGCCTAGAGCTTTTGCATTGAGGGCTATCTGAAAACAGCTTTGGCGCTGAAGTTGCTGTGAATGTGGAGTTGGTGGCATGTGAAACCCGCATGTGGAGCATTGGTTTGTGTGGGATGCTCTACCAGGTTCATTCCTAGATAATGCACTAAAAAAGGGCATTAAGCCTGTAGTGTGAAAACGGAGTTTCCTTGAGAGCTGCTTGGAAGCCTGATGGTGTGTGAAGTTAGTGAGCCCAATGGAGTTGTTCTCCCACAAGAACCACTCGGCTGATTCTTCTTCAATATGCGCTTCACCAACATGCAGTGTTTCCTTGATTGAATTAACTCTCACACCAATATTTGCGCCTGAAGCCTTTCTATTGAGGGCTATCTGAAAACGGCTTTGGCGCTGAAGTTGTCTGTGAATGTGGAGTTCGTGGCATGTGAAACCCGCATGTGGAGCATTGGTTTGCGTGGGATGCTCTACCAGGTTCATTCCTAGATAATGCACTCAAAGGGCATTAAGCCTAGAGTGTGAAAACTGAGTTTCCTTGAGAGCTGCATGGAAGCCTGATGGTGTGTGAAGTTAGTGAGCCAAATGGAGTTGTTCTCCCACAAGAACCACTCGGCTGATTCTTCTTCAATATGCGCTTCACCAACCTGCATTGTTTCCTTTATTGAATTAGCTCTCACACAAATACTTGTGCCTAGAGTTTTTGCATTAAGGGCTAACTGAAAACGGCTTTGGCGGTGAAGTTGTCTGTGAATGTGGAGTTGGTGGCATGTGAAACCCGCATGTTGAGCATTGGTTTGTGTGTGAAGCTTTATCAGGTTCATTCCTAGATAATGCACTCAAAGGGCATTAAGCCTAGAGTGTGAAAACGGAGTTTCCTTGAGAGCTGCTTGGAAGCCTGATGGTGTGTGAAGTTAGTGAGCCAAATGGAGTTGTTCTCCCTCCCGAACCACTCGGCTGATTCTTCTTCAATATGCGCTTCACCAGCATGCATTGTTTCCTTGATTGAATTAGCTCTCACACCAATATTTGCGCCTGAAGCCTTTCTATTGAGGGCTATCTGAAAAAGGCTTTGCTAGGAAGTTGTCTGTGAATGTGGAGTTGGTGGCATGTGAAACCCGCATGTGGAGCATTGGTTTGTGTGGGATGCTCTATCAGGTTCATTCCTAGATAATGCACTCAAAGGGCATTAAGCCTAGAGTGTGAAAACGGAGTTTCCTTGAGAGCTGCTTGGAAGCCTGATGGTGTGTAAAGTTAGTGAGCCCAATGGAGTTGTTCTCCCACAAGAACCACTAGGCTGATTCTTCTTCAAGATGTGCTTCACCAACATGCAGTGTTTCCTTGATTGAATTAACTCTCACACGAATATTTGCGCCTAGTGCCTTTGCATTGAGGGCTATCTGAAAACGGCTTTGGCTAGGAAGTTGTCTGTGAATGTGGAGTTGGTGGCATGTGAAACCCGCATGTGGAGCATTGGTTTGTGTGGGATGCTCTACCAGGTTCATTCCTAGATAATGCACTCAAAGGGCATTAAGCCTAGAGTGTGAAAACTGAGTTTGCTTGAGAGCTGCTTGGAAGCCTGATGGTGTGTAAAGTTAGTGAGCCAAATGGAGTTGTTCTCCCACAAGAATCACTCGGCTGATTCTTCTTCAATATGCGCTTCACCAACATGCAGTGTTTCCTTGATTGATTAGCTCTCACACCAATATTTGCACCTGAAGCCTTTGTTTTGAGGGCTATCTAAAAACGGCTTTGGCGCTGAAGTTGTCTGTGAATGTGGAGTTGGCGGCATGTGAAACCCGCATGTGGAGCATTGGTTTGTCTGGGAAGCTCAGCAAGCTTCATTTCAGTCCTAGGCACTCAAAGGGCATTAAGCCTAGAGTGTGAAAAGTGAGTTTCCTTGAGAGCTGCATGGAAGCCTGATGGTGTGTGAAGTTAGTGAGCCAAATTGAGTTGTTCTCCCACAAGAACCACTCGGCTGATTCTTCTTCAATATGCGCTTCACCAACATGCAGTGTTTCCTTGATTGATTAGCTCTCACACCAATATTTGCACCTGGAGCCTTTGTATTGAGGGCTATCTAAAAACGGCTTTGCCGCTGAAGTTGTCTGTGAATGTGGAGTTGGTGGCATGTGAAACCGCATGTGGAGCATTGGTTTGTGTGGGATGCTCACCAAGCTTCATTTCAGTCCTAGGCACTCAAAGGGCATTAAGCCTAGAGTGTGTAAACGGAGTTTCCTTGAGAGCTGCTTGGAAGCCTGATGGTGTATGAAGTTAGTGAGCCCAATGGAGTTGTTCTCCCACAAGAACCACTCGACTGATTCTTCTTCAATATGCGCTTCACCAGCATGCATTGTTTCCTTGATGGAATTATCTCTCACCAATATTTGCGCCTAGAGCCTTTGCATTGAGGGCTATCTGAAAACGGCTTTGGAGCTGAAATTGTGTCTGTGAATGTAGATTTGGTGGCATGTGAAACCCGCATGTGGAGCATTGGTTTGTGTGGGATGCTCACCAAGCTTCATTTCAGTCCTAGGCACTCAAAGGGCATTAAGCCTAGAGTGTGAAAACTGAGTTTCCTAGAGAGTTGCTGCTTGGAAGCCTGATGGTGTGTGAAGTTAGTGAACCAAATGGAGTTGTTCTCCCACAAGGACCACTCGGCTGATTCTTCTTCAATATGCGCTTCACCAGCATGCATTGTTTCTTTGATTGAATTAGCTCTCACACCAATATTTGCACCTAGAGCCTTTGTATTGAGGTCTCTCTGAAAACGGCTTTGACGCTGAAGTTGTCTGTGAATGTGGAGTTGGTGGCATGTGAAACCCGCATGTGGAGCATTGGCTTTTGTGGTAAGCTCACCAAGCTCATTTCAGTCCTAGGCACCCAAAGGGAATTAAGCCTAGAGTGTGACAACTGAGTTTCCTTGAGAGCTGCATGGAAGCCTGATGGTGTGTCAAGTTAGTGAGCCAAATGGAGTTGTTCTCACACAAGAAACACTCGAATGATTCTTCTTCAATATTCCCTTCAGCAACATGACGTGTTTCCTTGATTGAATTAGCTCTCACACCAATATTTGCGCCTACAGCTTTTGCATTGAGGGCTATCTGAAAACGGCTTTGGCGCTGAAGTTGTCTGTGAATGTGGAGTTGGTGGCATGTGAAACCCGCATGTGGAGCCTTGGTTTGTGTGTGATGCCCTACCAGGTTCATTCCTAGATAATGCACTCAAGGGGCATTAAGCGTAGAGTGTGAAAACTGAGTTTCCTTGAGAGCTGCATGGAAGCCTGATGGTGTGTGAAGTTAGTGAGCCCAATGGAGTTGTTCTCCCACAAGAACCACTCGGCTGATTCTTCTTCAATATGCGCTTCACCAGCATGCATTGTTTCCTTGATTGAATTATCTCTCACCAATATTTGCGCCTAGAGCCTTTGCATTGAGGGCTATCTGAAAACGGCTTTGGAGCTGAAATTGTGTCTGTGAATGTAGATTTGGTGGCATGTGAAACCCGCATGTGGAGCATTGGTTTGTGTGGGAAGCTCACCAAGCTTCATTTCAGTCCTAGGCACTCAAAGGGCATTAAGCCTAGAGTGTGAAAACTGAGTTTCCTAGAGAGTTGCTGCTTGGAAGCCTGATGGTGTGTGAAGTTAGTGAACCAAATGGAGTTGTTCTCCAACAAGGACCACTCGGCTGATTCTTCTTCAATATGCGCTTCACCAGCATGCATTGTTTCCTTGATTGAATTAGCTCTCACACCAATATTTGCACCTAGAGCCTTTGTATTGAGGTCTCTCTGAAAAAGGCTTTGACGCTGAAGTTGTCTGTGAATGTGGAGTTGGTGGCATGTGAATCCCGCATGTGGAGCATTGGTTTGTGTGGGAAGCTCACCAAGCTTCATTTCAGTCCTAGGCACTCAAAGGGCATTAAGCCTAGAATGTGAAAACTGAGTTTCCTAGAGAGCTGCATGGAAGCCTGATGGTGTGTGAAGTTAGTGAGCCAAATGGAGTTGTTCTCCCACAAGAAACACTAGACTGATTCTTCTTCAATATGCCCTTCAGCAACATGCAGTGTTTCCTTGATTGAATTAGCTCTGACAACAATATTTGCGCCTACAGCTTTTGCATTGAGGGCTATCTGAAAACGGCTTTGGCGCTGAAGTTGTCTGTGAATGTGGAGTTGGTGGCATGTGAAACCCGCATGCGGAGCATTGGTTTGTGTGGGATGCTCTTCCAGGTTCATTCCTAGATAATGCACTCAAAGGGCATTAAGCCTAGAGTGTGAAAACGGAGTTTGCTTGAGAGCTGCTAGGAAGCCTGATGGTGTGTGAAGTTAGTGAGCCAAATGGAGTTGTTCTCCCACAAGAACCACTCGGCTTATTCTTCAATATGCCGTTTAGCAACCTGCAGTGTTTCCTTGATTGAATTAGCTCTCACACCAATATTTGCGCCTAGAGCTTTTGCATTGAGGGCTATCTGAAAACGGCTTTGGCGCTGAAGTTGTCTGTGAATGTGGAGTTGGTGGCATGTGAAACGCGCATGTGGAGCATTGGTTTGTGTGGGAAGCTCACCAAGCTTCATTTAAGTCCTAGGCACTCAAAGGGCATTAAGCCTAGAGTGTGAAAACTGAGTTTCCTTCAGAGATGCATGGAAGCCTGATGGTGTGTGAAGTTAGTGAGCCAAATGGAGTTGTTCTCCCACAAGAACCACTCGGCTGATTCTTCTTCAATATGCGCTTCACCAACATGCAGTGTTTCCTTGATTGAATTAACTCTCACACCAATATTTGCGCCTAGAGGCTTTGTATTGAGGGCTATCTGAAAACGGCTTTGGCGCTGAAGTTGTCTGTGAATGTGGAGTTTGTGGCATGTGAAACCCGCATGTGGAGCATTGGTTTGCGTGGGATGCTCTACCAGGTTCATTCCTAGATAATGCACTCAAAGGGCATTAAGCCTAGAGTGTGAAAACTGAGTTTCCTTGAGAGCTGCATGGAAGCCTGATGGTGTGTGAAGTTAGTGAGCCAAATGGAGTTGTTCTCCCACAAGAACCACTCGGCTGATTCTTCTTCAATATGCGCTTCACCAACCTGCATTGTTTCCTTTATTGAATTAGCTCTCACACAAATACTTGTGCCTAGAGTTTTTGCATTAAGGGCTAACTGAAAACGGCTTTGGCGGTGAAGTTGTTTGTGAATGTGGAGTTGGTGGCATGTGAAACCCGCATGTTGAGCATTGGTTTGTGTGTGAAGCTTTATCAGGTTCATTCCTAGATAATGCACTCAAAGGGCATTAAGCCTAGAGTGTGAAAACGGAGTTTCCTTGAGAGCTGCTTGGAAGCCTGATGGTGTGTGAAGTTAGTGAGCCAAATGGAGTTGTTCTCCCTCCCGAACCACTCGGCTGATTCTTCTTCAATATGCGCTTCACCAGCATGCATTGTTTCCTTGATTGAATTAGCTCTCACACCAATATTTGCGCCTGAAGCCTTTCTATTGAGGGCTATCTGAAAAAGGCTTTGCTAGGAAGTTGTCTGTGAATGTGGAGTTGGTGGCATGTGAAACCCGCATGTGGAGCATTGGTTTGTGTGGGATGCTCTATCAGGTTCATTCCTAGATAATGCACTCAAAGGGCATTAAGCCTAGAGTGTGAAAACTGAGTTTCCTTGAGAGCTGCTTGGAAGCCTGATGGTGTGTAAAGTTAGTGAGCCAAATGGAGTTGTTCTCCCACAAGAAACACTAGGCTGATTCTTCTTCAAGATGTGCTTCACCAACATGCAGTGTTTCCTTGATTGAATTAACTCTCACACGAATATTTGCGCCTAGTGCCTTTGCATTGAGGGCTATCTGAAAACGGCTTTGGCTAGGAAGTTGTCTGTGAATGTGGAGTTGGTGGCATGTGAAACCTGCATGTGGAGCATTGGTTTGTGTGGGATGCTCTACCAGGTTCATTCCTAGATAATGCACTCAAAGGGCATTAAGCCTAGAGTGTGAAAACTGAGTTTGCTTGAGAGCTGCTTGGAAGCCTGATGGTGTGTAAAGTTAGTGAGCCCAATGGAGTTGTTCTCCCACAAGAATCACTCGGCTGATTCTTCTTCAATATGCGCTTCACCAACATGCAGTGTTTCCTTGATTGATTAGCTCTCACACCAATATTTGCACCTGAAGCCTTTGTATTGAGGGCTATCTAAAAACGGCTTTGGCGCTGAAGTTGTCTGTGAATGTGGAGTTGGCGGCATGTGAAACCCGCATGTGGAGCATTGGTTTGTCTGGGAAGCTCAGCAAGCTTCATTTCAGTCCTAGGCACTCAAAGGGCATTAAGCCTAGAGTGTGAAAACTGAGTTTCCTTGAGAGCTGCATGGAAGCCTGATGGTGTGTGAAGTTAGTGAGCCAAATTGAGTTGTTCTCCCACAAGAAACACTAGACTGATTCTTCTTCAATATGCCCTTCAGCAACATGCAGTGTTTCCTTGATTGATTAGCTCTCACACCAATATTTGCACCTGGAGCCTTTGTATTGAGGGCTATCTAAAAACGGCTTTGGCGCTGAAGTTGTCTGTGAATGTGGAGTTGGTGGCATGTGAAACCCGCATGTGGAGCATTGGTTTGTGTGGGATGCTCACCAAGCTTCATTTCATTCCTAGGCACTCAAAGGGCATTAAGCCTAGAGTGTGTAAACGGAGTTTCCTTGAGAGCTGCTTGGAAGCCTGATGGTGTATGAAGTTAGTGAGCCCAATGGAGTTGTTCTCCCACAAGAACCACTCGACTGATTCTTCTTCAATATGCGCTTCACCAGCATGCATTGTTTCCTTGATGGAATTATCTCTCACCAATATTTGCGCCTAGAGCCTTTGCATTGAGGGCTATCTGAAAACGGCTTTGGAGCTGAAATTGTGTCTGTGAATGTAGATTTGGTGGCATGTGAAACCCGCATGTGGAGCATTGGTTTGTGTGGGATGCTCACCAAGCTTCATTTCAGTCCTAGGCACTCAAAGGGCATTAAGCCTAGAGTGTGAAAACTTAGTTTCCTAGAGAGTTGCTGCTTGGAAGCCTGATGGTGTGTGAAGTTAGTGAACCAAATGGAGTTGTTCTCCCACAAGGACCACTCGGCTGATTCTTCTTCAATATGCGCTTCACCAGCATGCATTGTTTCCTTGATTGAATTAGCTCTCACACCAATATTTGCACCTAGAGCCTTTGTATTGAGGTCTCTCTGAAAACGGCTTTGACGCTGAAGCTGTCTGTGAATGTGGAGTTGGTGGCATGTGAAACCCGCATGTGGAGCATTGGCTTTTGTGGTAAGCTCACCAAGCTCATTTCAGTCCTAGGCACCCAAAGGGAATTAAGCCTAGAGTGTGACAACTGAGTTTCCTTGAGAGCTGCATGGAAGCCTGATGGTGTGTCAAGTTAGTGAGCCAAATGGAGTTGTTCTCACACAAGAAACACTCGAATGATTCTTCTTCAATATTCCCTTCAGCAACATGACGTGTTTCCTTGATTGAATTAGCTCTCACACCAATATTTGTGCCTAGAGCTTTTGCATTGAGGGCTATCTGAAAACGGCTTTGGCGCTGAAGTTGTCTGTGAATGTGGAGTTGGTGGCATGTGAAACCCGCATGTGGAGCCTTGGTTTGTGTGTGATGCCCTACCAGGTTCATTCCTAGATAATGCACTCAAGGGGCATTAAGCGTAGAGTGTGAAAACTGAGTTTCCTTGAGAGCTGCATGGAAGCCTGATGGTGTGTGACGTTAGTGAGCCCAATGGAGTTGTTCTCCCACAAGAACCACTCGGCTGATTCTTCTTCAATATGCGCTTCACCAACATGCAGTGTTTCCTTGATTGATTAGCTCTCACACCAATATTTGCACCTAGAGCCTTTGTATTGAGGGCTATCTGAAAACGGCTTTGGCGCTGAAGTTGTCTGTGAATGTGGAGTTGGTGGCATGTGAAACCCGCATGTGGAGCATTGGTTTGTGTGGGAAGCTCACCAAGCTTCATTTCAGTCCTAGGAACTCAAAGGGCCTTAAGCCTAGAGTGTGAAAACTGAGTTTCCTTGAGAGCTGCATGGAAGCCTGATGGTGTGTGAAGTTAGTGAGCCAAATGGAGTTGTTCTCCCACAGGAACTACTCGACTGATTCTTCTTCAATATGCCCTTCAGCAACATGCAGTGTTTCCTTGATTGAATTAGCTCTCACACCAATATTTGGGCCTAGTGCCTTTGCATTGAGGGCTATCTGAAAACGGCTTTGGCTAGAAAGTTGTCTGTGAATGTGGAGTTGGTGGCATGTGAAACCCGCATGTGGAGCATTGGTTTGTGTGGGATGCTCTACCAGGTTCATTCCTACATAATGCACTCAAAGGGCATTAAGCCTAGAGTGTGAAAAATGAGTTTGCTTGAGAGCTGCATGGAAGCCTGATGGTGTGTGAAGTTAGTGAGCCCAATGGAGTTGTTCTCCCACAAAAACCACTCGGCTTATTCTTCTTCAATATGCACTTCATCAACATGCAGTGTTTCCTTGATTGAATTAACTCTCACACCAATATTTGCGCCTAGAGCCTTTGTATTGAGGGCTATCTGAAAACGGCTTTGACGCTGAAGTTGTCTGTGAATGTGGAGTTCGTGGCATGTGAAACCCGCATGTGGAGCATTGGTTTGTGTGGGGAGCTCACCAAGCTTCATTTCAGTCCTAGGCACTCAAAGGCCATTAAGGCTAGAGTGTGAAAACGGAGTTTCCTTGAGAGCTGCTTGGAAGCCTGATGGTGTGTGAAGTTAGTGAGCCAAATGGAGTTGTTCTCCCACAAGAACCACTCGACTGATTCTTCTTCAATATGCACCTCACCAACATGCAGTGTTTCCTTGATTGAATTAGCTCTCACACCAATATTTGCGCCTGGAGATTTTGCATTGAGGGCTATCTGAAAACGGCTTTGGCGCTGAAGTTGTCTGTGAATGTGGAGTTGGTGGCATGTGAAACCCGCATGTGAAGCATTGGTTTGTGTGGGATGCTCTACCAGGTTCATTTCTACATAATGCACTCAAAGGGCATTAAGCCTAGAGTGTGAAAACGGAGTTTCCTTGAGAGCCTCATGGAAGCCTGATGGTGTGTGAAGTTAGTGAGCCAAATGGAGTTGTTCTCCCACAAGAACCACTAGACTGATTCTTCTTCAATATGCCCTTCAGCAACATGCAGTGTTTCCTTGACTGAATTAGCTCTCACACCAATAATTGCGCCTATAGCCTTTGTATTGAGGGCTATCTGAAAACGGCTTTGGCTAGGAAGTTGTCTGTGAATGTGGAGTTGGTGGCATGTGAAACCCGCATGTGGAGCATTGGTTTGTGTGGGATGCTCTACCAGGTTCATTCCTAGATAATGCACTAAAAAAGGGCATTAAGCCTAGAGTGTGAAAACTGAGTTTGCTTGAGAACTGCATGGAAGAATTATTTTGTGTGAAGTTAGTGAGCCCAATGGAGTTGTTCTCCCACAAGAACCACTCGGCTGATTCTTCTTCAATATGCGCTTCACCAACACGCAGTGCTTCCTTGATTGAATTAGCTCTCACACCAATATTTGCGCCTAGAGCCTTTGCATTGAGGGCTATCTGAAAACGGCTTTTGAGCTGAAGTTGTCTGTGAATGTGGAGTTGGTGGCATGTGAAACCCGCATGTGGAGCATTGGTTTGTGTGGGATGCTAAACCAGGTTCATTTGTACATAATGCACTCAAAGGTCATTAGCCTAGAGTGTGAAAACTGAGTTTCCTTGAGAGCTGCCTGGAAGCCTGATGGTGTGTGAAGTTAGTGAGCCCAATGGAGTTGTTCTCCCACAAAAACCACTCGGCTGATTCTTCTTCAATATGCGCTTCACCAACAAGCAGTCTTTCCTGGATTGAATTAGCTCTCACACCAATATTTGCGCCTAGAGCCTTTATATTGAGGGCTATCTGAAAACAGCTTTGTCGCTGAAGTTGCCTGTGAATGTGGAGTTGGTGGCATGTGAAACCAGCATGTGGAGCATTGGTTTGTGTGGGATGCTCTACCAGGTTCATTTCTAGATAATGCACTCAAAGGGCATTAAGCCTAGAGTGTGAAAACTGAGTTTCCTTGAGAGCTGCTTGGAAGCCTGATGGTGTGTGAAGTTAGTGAGCCAAATGGAGTTCTTCTCCCACAAGAACCACTCGGCTGATTCTTCTTCAATATGCGCTTCACCAACATGCAGTGTTTCCTTGATTGAATTAGCTCTCACACCAATATTTGTGCTTAGAACCTTTGCATTGAGGGCTATCTGAAAACGGCTTTGGAGCTGAAGTTGTGTCTGTGAATGTAGATTTGGTGGCATGTGAAACCCGCATGTGGAGCATTGGTTTGTGTGGGAAGCTCACCAAGCTTCATTTCAGTCCTAGGCACTCAAAGGCATTTAGCCTAAGAGTGTGAAAACTGAGTTTCCTTGAGAGCTGCTTGGAAGCCTGATGGTGTGTGAAGTTAGTGAGCGAAATGGAGTTGTTCTCCCACAAGAACCACTCGGCTGATTCTTCTTCAATATGCGCTTCACCAACATGCAGTGTTTCCTTGATTGAATTAGCTCTCACACCAATATTTGCGCCTAGAGCCTTTATATTGAGGGCTATCTGAAAACAGCTTTGTCGCTGAAGTTGTCTGTGAATGTGGAGTTGGTGGCATGTGAAACCCGCATGTGGAGCATTGGTTGTGTGGGATGCTCTACCAGGTTCATTCCTAGAAAATGCACTCAAAGGGCATTAAGCCTAGAGTGTGAAAACTGAGTTTCCTTGAGAGCTGCCTGGAAGCCTGATGGTGTGTGAAGTTAGTGAGCCAAATGGAGTTGTTCTCCCACAAGAACCACTCGGCTGATTCTTCTTCAATATGCGCTTCACCAACATGCAGTGTTTCCTTGATTGAATTAGCTCTCACACCAATATTTGCACCTAGAGCCATTGTATTGAGGGCTATCTGAAAACGGCTTTGGCGCTGAAGTTGTCTGTGAATGTGGAGTTGTTGGCATGTGAAACCCGCATGTGGAGCATTGGTTTTTGTGGGATGCTCTACCAGGTTCATTCCTAGATAATGCACTCAAAGGGCATTAAGCCTAGAGTGTGAAAACTGAGTTTCCTTGAGAGCTGCTTGGAAGCCTGATGGTTTGTGAAGTTAGTGAGCCAAATGGAGTTGTTCTCCCACAAGAACCACTCGGCTGATTCTTCTTCAATATGCGCTTCACCAACATGCAGTGTTTCCTTGATTGAATTAGCTCTCACACCAATATTTGCGCCTAGAGCCTTTGCATTGAGGGCTATCTGAAAACGGCTTTGGCGCTGAAGTGGACTGTGAATGTGGAATTGGTGGCATGTGAAACCCGCATGTGGAGCACTGGTTTGTGTCGGAAGCTCACCAAGCTTCATTTCAGTCCTAGGCACTCAAAAGGCATTTAGCCTAAGAGTGTGAAAACGGAGTTTGCTTGAGAGCTGCTTGGAAGCCTGATGGTGTGTGAAGTTAGTGAGCCCAATGGAGTTGTTAACCCGAAAGAACCACTAAGCTGATTCTACTTCAATATGCGCTTCACCAACATGCAGTGTTTCCATGATTGAATTAGCTCTCACACCAATATTTGCGCCTAGACTCTTTGCATTGAGGGCTATCTGAAAAGGGCTTTGTCGCTGAAGTTGTCTGTGAATGTGGAGTTGGTGGCATGTGAAACCCGCATGTGAAGCATTGGTTTGTGTGGGATGCTCTACCAGGTTCATGCCTAGAGAATGCAGTCAAAGGGCATAAAGCATAGTATGTGAAAATTGAGTTTCCTTGAGAGCTGCTTGGATGCCTGATGGTGTGTGAAGTTAGTGAGCCCAATGGAGTTGTTCTCCCACAAGAACCACTCGGCTGATTCTTCTTCAATATGCGCTTCACCAACATGCAGTGTTTCCATGATTGAATTAGCTCTCACACCAATATTTGCGCCTAGAGCCTTTGCATTGAGGGCTATCTGAAAACGGCTCTGGCTAGCAATTTGTCTGTGAATGTGGAGTTGTTGGCATGTGAAACCCGCATGTGGAGCATTGGTTTGTGTGGGATGCTCTACCAGGTTCATTCCTAGATAATGCACTCAAAGGGCATTAAGCCTAGAGTGTGAAAACTGAGTTTCCTTGAGAGCTGCTTGGAAGCCTGATGGTGTGTGAAGTTAGTGAGCCAAATGGAGTTGTTGCTCCGAAAGAACCACTCGGCTGATTCTTCTTCAATATACGCTTCACCAACATGCAGTGTTTCCTTGATTGAATTAGCTCTCACACCAATATTTGCGCCTGAAGCCTTTCTATTGAGGGCTATCTGAAAAAGGCTTTGCTAGGAAGTTGTCTGTGAATGTGGAGTTGGTGGCATGTGAAACCCGCATGTGGAGCATTGGTTTGTGTGGGTGCTCTACCAGATACATTCCTAGATAATGCACTCAAAGGGCTTAAGCCTAGAGTGTTAAAACTGAGTTTCCTTGAGAGCTGCTTGGAAGCCTGATGGTGTGTGAAGTTAGTGAGCCAAATGGAGTTGTTCTCCCACAAGAACCACTCGGCTGATTCTTCTTCAATATGCGCTTCACCAACATGCAGTGTTTCCTTGTTTGAATTACCTCTCACACCAACATTTGCGCCTAGAGCCTTTGTATTGAGGGCTATCTGAAAACGGCTTTGGCGCTGAAGTTGTCTGTGAATGTGGAGTTGGTGGCATGTGAAACCCGCATGTGGAGCATTGGTTTGTGTGGGATGCTCTACCAGGTTCATTCCTAGATAATGCACTCAAAGGGCATTAAGCCTAGAGTGTGAAAACTGAGTTTCCTTGAGAGCTGCTTGGAAGCCTGATGGTGTGTGAAGTTAGTGAGCCAAATGGAGTTGTTCTCCCACAAGAACCACTAGGCTGATTCTTCTTCAATATGCGCTTCACCAACATGCAGTGTTTCCTCGATTGATTAGCTCTCACACCAACATTTGCGCCCACAGCCTTTGCATTGAGGGCTATCTGAAAACGGCTTTGGTGGTGAAGTTGTGTCTGTGAATGTGGAGTTGGTGGCATGTGAAACCCGCATGTGGAGCCTTGGTTTGTGTGGGAAGCTTACCAAGCTTCGTTTCAGTCCTAGGCACTCAAAGGCATTAAGCCTAGATTGTGACAACTGAGTTTCCTTGAGAGCTGCTTGGAAACCTGATGTTTTGTGAAGTTAGTGAGCCAAATGGAGTTGTTCTCCCACAAGAACCACTCGGCTGATTCTTCTTCAATATGCGCTTCACCAACATGCAGTGTTTCCTTGATTGAATTAGCTCTCACACCAATATTTGTGCTTAGAACCTTTGTATTGAGGGCTATCTGAAAACGGCTTTGGAGCTGAAGTTGTGTCTGTGAATGTAGATTTGGTGGCATGTGAAACCCGCATATGGAGCATTGGTTTGTGTGGGAAGCTCACCAAGCTTCGTTTCAGTGCTAGGCACTCCAAGGGCATTTAGCATAAGAGTGTGAAAACTGAGTTTCGTTGAGAGCTGCCTGGAAGCCTGATATTGTGTGAAGTTAGTGAGCCCAATGGAGTTGTTCTCCCACAAGAACCACTCGGCTGATTCTTCTTTAATATGCGCTTCACCAACATGTCGTGTTTCCTTGATTGAATTAGCTCTCACACCAATATTTGTGCCTAGAGCCTTTGTATTGAGGGCTATCTGAAAACGGCTTTAGCTAGGAAGTTGTCTGTGAATGTGGAGTTGGTGGCATGTGAAACCCGCATGTGGAGCATTGGTTGTGTGGGATGCTCTACCAGGTTCATTCCTAGAAAATGCACTCAAAGGGCATTAAGCCTAGAGTGTGAAAACTGAGTTTCCTTGAGAGCTGCCTGGAAGCCTGATGGTGTGTGAAGTTAGTGAGCCAAATGGAGTTGTTCTCCCACAAGAACCACTCGGCTGATTCTTCTTCAATATGCGCTTCACCAACATGCAGTGTTTCCTTGATTGAATTAGCTCTCACACCAATATTTGCACCTAGAGCCTTTGTATTGAGGGCTATCTGAAAACGGCTTTGGCGCTGAAGTTGTCTGTGAATGTGGAGTTGTTGGCATGTGAAACCCGCATGTGGAGCATTGGTTTTTGTGGGATGCTCTACCAGGTTCATTTCTAGATAATGCACTCAAAGGGCATTAAGTCTAGAGTGTGAAAACTGAGTTTCCTTAAGAGTTGCTAGGAAGCCTGATGGTGTGTGAAGTTAGTGAGCCCAATGCAGTTGTTCTCCCACAAGAAACACTCGGCTGAGGGCTGAGTCTTCTTCGATATGCGCTTCACCAACATGCAGTTTTTCCTTGATTGAATTAGCTCTCACACCAATATTTGCGCCTAGAGCCTTTGCATTGAGGGCTATCTGAAAACGGCTTTGTCGCTGAAGTGGTCTGTGAATGTGGAATTGGTGGCATGTGAAACCCGCATGTGGAGCACTGGTTTGTGTGGGAAGCTCACCAAGCTTCATTTCAGTCCTAGGCACTCAAAAGGCATTTAGCCTACGAGTGTGAAAACTGAGTTTGCTTGAGAGCTGCTTGGAAGCCTGATGGTGTGTGAATTTAGTGAGCCAAATGGAGTTGTTGCCCCAAAAGAACCACTCGGCTGATTCTTCTTCAATATATGCTTCACCAACATGCAGTGTTTCCTTGATGGAATTAGCTCTCACACCAATATTTGCGCCTAGAGCCTTTGTATTGAGGGCTATCTGAAAACAGCTTTGTCGCTGAAGTTGTCTGTGAATGTGGAGTTGGTGGCATGTGAAACCTGCATGTGGAGCATTGGTTTGTGTGGGATGCTCTACCAGGTTCATTCCTAGATAATGCACTCAAAGGGCATTAAGCCTAGAGTGTTAAAACTGAGTTTCCTTGAGAGCTGCTTGGAAGCCTGATGGTGTGTGAAGTTAGTGAGCCCAATGGAGTTGTTCTCCCACATAAACCACTCGGCTGATTCTTCTTCAATATGCGCTTCACCAACATGCAGTGTTTCCTTGATTGAATTAGCTCTCACACCAATATTTGTGCTTAGAACCTTTGTATTGAGGGCTATCTGAAAACGGCTTTGGAGCTGAAGTTGTGTCTGTGAATGTAGATTTGGTGGCATGTGAAACCCGCATGTGGAGCATTGGTTTGTGTGGGAAGCTCACCAAGCTTCGTTTCAATGCTAGGCACTCCAAGGGCATTTAGCATAAGAGTGTGAAAACTGAGTTTCGTTGAGAGCTGCCTGGAAGCCTGATATTGTGTGAAGTTAGTGAGCCCAATGGAGTTGTTCTCCCACAAGAACCACTCGGCTGATTCTTCTTTAATATGCGCTTCACCAACATGCCGTGTTTCCTTGATTGAATTAGCTCTCACACCAATATTTGTGCCTAGAGCCTTTGTATTGAGGGCTATCTGAAAACGGCTTTGGCGCTGAAGTTGTCTGTGAATGTGGAGTTGGTGGCATGTGAAACCCGCATGTGGAGCATTGGTTGTGTGGGATGCTCTACCAGGTTCATTCCTAGAAAATGCACTCAAAGGGCATTAAGCCTAGAGTGTGAAAACGGAGTTTCCTTGAGAGCTGCCTGGAAGCCTGATGGTGTGTGAAGTTAGTGAGCCAAATGGAGTTGTTCTCCCACAAGAACCACTCGGCTGATTCTTCTTCAATATGCGCTTCACCAACATGCAGTGTTTCCTTGATTGAATTAGCTCTCACACCAATATTTGCACCTAGAGCCTTTGTATTGAGGGCTATCTGAAAACGGCTTTGGCGCTGAAGTTGTCTGTGAATGTGGAGTTGTTGGCATGTGAAACCCGCATGTGGAGCATTGGTTTTTGTGGGATGCTCTACCAGGTTCATTCCTAGATAATGCACTCAAAGGGCATTAAGCCTAGAGTGTGAAAACTGAGTTTCCTTGAGAGCTGCTTGGAAGCCTGATGGTGTGTGAAGTTAGTGAGCCCAATGGAGTTGTTCTCCCACAAGAACCACTCGGCTGATTCTTCTTCAATATGCGCTTCACCAACATGCAGTGTTTCCTTGATTGAATTAGCTCTCACACCAATATTTGCGCCTACAGCCTTTGCATTGAGGGCTATCTGAAAACGGCTTTGGCGCTGAAGTTGTCTGTGAATGTGGAGTTGGTGGCATGTGAAACCCGCATGTGGAGCATTGGTTTGTGTGGGAAGCTTACCAAGCTTCGTTTCAGTCCTAGGCACTAAAAGGCATTAAGCCTAGAGTGTGAAAACGGAGTTTCCTTGAGAGCTGCCTGGAAGCCTGATGGTGTGTGAAGTTAGTGAGCCAAATGGAGTTGTTCTCCCACAAGAACCACTCGGCTGATTCTTCTTCAATATGCGCTTCACCAACATGCAGTGTTTCCTTGATTGAATTAGCTCTCACACCAATATTTGCACCTAGAGCCTTTGTATTGAGGGCTATCTGAAAACGGCTTTGGCGCTGAAGTTGTCTGTGAATGTGGAGTTGTTGGCATGTGAAACCCGCATGTGGAGCATTGGTTTTTGTGGGATGCTCTACCAGGTTCATTCCTAGATAATGCACTCAAAGGGCATTAAGCCTAGAGTGTGAAAACTGAGTTTCCTTGAGAGCTGCTTGGAAGCCTGATGGTGTGTGAAGTTAGTGAGCCCAATGGAGTTGTTCTCCCACAAGAACCACTCGGCTGATTCTTCTTCAATATGCGCTTCACCAACATGCAGTGTTTCCTTGATTGAATTAGCTCTCACACCAATATTTGCGCCTACAGCCTTTGCATTGAGGGCTATCTGAAAACGGCTTTGGCGCTGAAGTTGTCTGTGAATGTGGAGTTGGTGGCATGTGAAACCCGCATGTGGAGCATTGGTTTGTGTGGGAAGCTTACCAAGCTTCGTTTCAGTCCTAGGCACTAAAAGGCATTAAGCCTAGAGTGTGAAAACTGAGTTTCCTTGAGAGCTGCTTGGAAGCCTGATGGTGTGTGAAGTTAGTGAGCGAAATGGAGTTGTTCTCCCACAAGAACCACTCGGATGATTCTTCTTCAATATGTGCTTCACCAACATGCAGTGTTTTCTTGATTGAATTAGCTCTCACACCAATATTTGCGCCTAGACCCTTTGCATTGAGGGCTATCTGAAAACGGCTTTGTCGCTGAAGTTGTCTTTGAATGTGGAGTTGGTGGCATGTGAAACCCGCATGTGGAGCATTGGTTTGTGTGGGATGCTCTACCAGGTTCATTTCTAGATAATGCACTCAAAGGGCATTAAGTCTAGAGTGTGAAAACTGAGTTTCCTTAAGAGTTGCTAGGAAGCCTGATGGTGTGTGAAGTTAGTGAGCCCAATGGAGTTGTTCTCCCACAAGAAACACTCGGCTGAGTCTTCTTCGATATGCGCTTCACCAACATGCAGTTTTTCCTTGATTGAATTAGCTCTCACACCAATATTTGCGCCTAGAGCCTTTGCATTGAGGGCTATCTGAAAACGGCTTTGTCGCTGAAGTGGTCTGTGAATGTGGAATTGGTGGCATGTGAAACCCGCATGTGGAGCACTGGTTTGTGTGGGAAGCTCACCAAGCTTCATTTCAGTCCTAGGCACTCAAAAGGCATTTAGCCTACGAGTGTGAAAACTGAGTTTGCTTGAGAGCTGCTTGGAAGCCTGATGGTGTGTGAATTTAGTGAGCCAAATGGAGTTGTTGCCCCAAAAGAACCACTCGGCTGATTCTTCTTCAATATATGCTTCACCAACATGCAGTGTTTCCTTGATTGAATTAGCTCTCACACCAATATTTGCGCCTAGAGCCTTTGTATTGAGGGCTATCTGAAAACAGCTTTGTCGCTGAAGTTGTCTGTGAATGTGGAGTTGTTGGCATGTGAAATCCGCATGTGAAGCATTGGTTTGTGTGGGATGCTCTACCAGGTTCATTCCTAGATAATGCACTCAAAGGGCATTAAGCCTAGAGTGTGAAAACTGAGTTTCCTTGAGAGCTTCTTGGAAGCCTGATGGTGTGTGAAGTTAGTGAGCCAAATGGAGTTGTTCTCCCACAAAACCACTCGGCTGATTCTTCTTCAATATGCGCTTCACCAACATGCAGTGTTTCCTTGATTGAATTAGCTCTCACACCAATATTTGCGCCTAGAGCCTTTGTATTGAGGGCTATCTGAAAACGGCTTTGGCTAGGAAGTTGTATGTGAATGTGGAGTTGGTGGCATGTGAAACCCGCATGTGGAGCATTGGTTTGTGTGGGAAGCTCACCAAGCTTCATTTCAGTCCTATGCACTCAAAGGGCATTAAGCCTAGAGTGTGAAAACTGAGTTTCGTTGAGAGCTGCTTGGAAGCCTGATGGTGTGTGAAGTTAGTGAGCCAAATGGAGTTGTTGCCCCAAAAGAACCACTCGGCTGATTCTTCTTCAATATACGCTTCACCAACATGCAGTGTTTCCTTGATTGAATTAGCTCTCACACCAATATTTGCGCCTAGAGCCTTTATATTGAGGGCTATCTGAAAACAGCTTTGTCGCTGAAGTTGTCTGTGAATGTGGAGTTGGTGGCATGTGAATCCCGCATGTGGAGCATTGGTTTGCGTGGGATGCTCTACAAGGTTCATTCCTAGATAATGCACTCAAAGGGCATTAAGCCTAGAGTGTTAAAACTGAGTTTCCTTGAGAGCTGCTTGGAAGCCTGATGGTGTGTGAAGTTAGTGAGCCAAATGGAGTTGTTCTCCCACAAGAACCACTCGGCTGAATCTTCTTCAATATGCGCTTCACCAACATGCAGTGTTTCCTTGATTGAATTAGCTCTCACACCAATATTTGCGCCTAGAGGCTTTGTATTGATGGCTATCTGAAAACGGCTTTGGTGCTGAAGTTGTCTGTGAATGTGGAGTTGGTGGCATGTGAAACCCGCATGCGGAGCATTGGTTTGTGTGGGATGCTCTACCAGGTTCATTCCTAGATAATGCACTCAAAGGGCATTAAGGTAGAGTGTGAAAACTGAGTTTCCTTGAGAGCTGCTTGGAAGCCTGATGGTGTGTGAAGTTAGTGAGCCAAATGGAGTTGTTCTCCCACAAGAACCACTCGGCTGATTCTTCTTCAATATGCACTTCACCAACATGCAGTGTTTCCTTGATTGAATTAGCTCTCACACCAATATTTGCGCCTAGAGCCTTTGTATTGAGGGCTATCTGAAAACGGCTTTGGCGCTGAAGTTGTCTGTGAATGTGGAGTTGGTGGCATGTGAAACCCGCATGTGGAGCATTGGTTTGTGTGGGAAGCTCACCAAGCTTCATTTCAGTCCTATGCACTCAAAGGGCATTAAGCCTAGAGTGTGAAAACTGAGTTTCCTTGAGAGCTGCTTGGAAGCCTGATGGTGTGTGAAGTTAGTGAGCCCAATGGAGTTGTTCTCCCACAAGAACCACTCAGCTGATTCTTCTTCCATATGCGCTTCACCAACATGCAGTGTTTCCTTGATTGAATTAGCTCTCACACCAATATTTGCGCCTAGAGCCTTTGCATTGAGGGCTATCTGAAAACGGCTTTGTCGCTGAAGTGGTCTGTGAATGTGGAGTTGGTGGCATGTGAAACCTGCATGTGGAGCATTGGTTTGTGTGGGATGCTCTACCAGGTTCATTCCTAGATAATGCACTCAAAGGGCATTAAGCCTAGAGTGTTAAAACTGAGTTTCCTTGAGAGCTGCTTGGAAGCCTGATGGTGTGTGAAGTTAGTGAGCCAAATGGAGTTGTTCTCCCACAAGAACCACTCGGCTGATTCTTCTTCAATATGCGCTTCACCAACATGCAGTGTTTCCTTGATTGAATTAGCACTCACACCAATATTTGCGCCTAGAGACTTTGCATTGAGGGCTATCTGAAAACGGCTTTGGCTAGCAAGTTGTCTGTGAATGTGGAGTTGTTGGCATGTGAAATCCGCATGTGAAGCATTGGTTTGTGTGGGATGCTCTACCAGGTTCATTCCTAGATAATGCACTCAAAGGGCATTAAGCCTAGAGTGTGAAAGCTGAGTTTCCTTGAGAGCTGCTTGGAAGCCTGATGGTGTGTGAAGTTAGTGAGCCAAATGGAGTTGTTGCCCCGAAAGAACCACTCGGTTGATTCTTCTTCAATATACGCTTCACCAACATGCAGTGTTTCCTTGATTGAATTAGCTCTCACACCAATATTTGCGCCTACAGCCTTTGCATTGAGGGCTATCTGAAAATGGCTTTGGCGCTGAAGTTGTCTGTGAATGTGGAGTTGGTGGCATGTGAAACCCGCATGTGGAGCATTGGTTTGTGTGGGAAGCTCACCAAGCTTCATTTCAGTCCTATGCACTCAAAGGGCATTAAGCCTAGAGTGTGAAAACTGAGTTTCGTTGAGAGCTGCTTGGAAGCCTGATGGTGTGTGAAGTTAGTGAGCCAAATGGAGTTGTTGCCCCAAAAGAACCACTCGGCTGATTCTTCTTCAATATACGCTTCACCAACATGCAGTGTTTCCTTGATTGAATTAGCTCTCACACCAATATTTGCGCCTAGAGCCTTTATATTGAGGGCTATCTGAAAACAGCTTTGTCGCTGAAGTTGTCTGTGAATGTGGAGTTGGTGGCATGTGAATCCCGCATGTGGAGCATTGGTTTGCGTGGGATGCTCTACAAGGTTCATTCCTAGATAATGCACTCAAAGGGCATTAAGCCTAGAGTGTGAAAACTGAGTTTCGTTGAGAGCTGCTTGGAAGCCTGATGGTGTGTGAAGTTAGTGAGCCAAATGGAGTTGTTCTCCCACAAGAACCACTCGGCTGATTCTTCTTCAATATGCGCTTCACCAACATGCAGTGTTTCCTTGATTGAATTAGCTCTCACACCAATATTTGCGCCTAGAGCCTTTGTATTGATGGCTATCTGAAAACGGCTTTGGTGCTGAAGTTGTCTGTGAATGTGGAGTTGGTGGCATGTGAAACCCGCATGTGGAGCATTGGTTTGTGTGGGATGCTCTACCAGGTTCATTCCTAGATAATGCACTCAAAGGGCATTAAGGTAGAGTGTGAAAACTGAGTTTCCTTGAGAGCTGCTTGGAAGCCTGATGGTGTGTGAAGTTAGTGAGCCCAATGGAGTTGTTCTCCCACAAGAACCACTCGGCTGATTCTTCTTCAATATGCACTTCACCAACATGCAGTGTTTCCTTGATTGAATTAGCTCTCCCACCAATATTTGTGCCTAGAGGTTTTGCATTGAGGGTTATCTGAAAACGGCTTTGGCGCTGAAGTTGTCTGTGAATGTGGAGTTGGTGGCATGTGAAACCCGCATGTGGAGCATTGGTTTGTGTGGGATGCTCTAGCAGGTTCATTTCTAGATAATGCACTCAAAGGGCATTAAGCCTAGAGTGTGAAAACTGAGTTTCCTTGAGAGCTGCTAGGAAGCATGATGGTGTGTGAAGTTAGTGAGCCCAATGGAGTTGTTCTCCCACAAGAACCACTCGGCTGATTCTTCTTCGATATGCGCTTCACCAACATGCAGTGTTTCCTTGATTGAATTAGCTCTCACACCAATATTTGCGCCTAGAGCCTTTGCATTGAGGGCTATCTGAAAACGGCTTTGTCGCTGAAGTGGTCTGTGAATGTGGAATTGGTGGCATGTGAAACCCGCATGTGGAGCACTGGTTTGTGTGGGAAGCTCACCAAGCTTCATTTCAGTTCTTGGCACTCAAAAGGCATTTAGCCTACGAGTGTGAAAACTGAGTTTGCTTAAGAGCTGCTTGGAAGCCTGATGGTGTGTGAAGTTAGTGAGCCAAATGGAGTTGTTCTCAAACAAGAACCACTCGGCTGATTCTTCTTCAATATGCGCTTCACCAACATGCAGTGTTTCCTTGACTGAATTAGCTCTCACACCAATAATTGCGCCTAGAGCCTTTGCATTGAGGGCTATCTGAAAACGGCTCTGGCGCTGAAGTTGTCTGTAAATGTGGAGTTGGTGGCATGTGAAACCCGCATGTGGAGCATTGGTTTGTGTGGGATGCTCTACCAGGTTCATTCCTAGATAAGGCACTCAAAGGGCATTAAGCCTAGAGTGTGAAAACTGAGTTTCCTTGAGAGCTGCATGGAAGCCTGATATTGTGTGAAGTTAGTGAGCCCAATGGAGTTGTTAACCCGAAAGAACCACTCGGCTGATTCTTCTTCAATATGCGTTACACCAACATGCAGTGTTTCCATGATTGAATTAGCTCTCACACCAATAATTGCGCCTAGAGCCTTTGCATTGAGGGCTATCTGAAAACGGCTTTGTCGCTGAAGTTGTCTTTGAATGTGGAGTTGGTGGCATGTGAAACCCGCATGTGAAGCATTGGTTTTGTTGGATGCTCTACCAGGTTCATGCCTAGATAATGCACTCAAAGTGCATTAAGCCTAGAGTGTTAAAACTGAGTTTCCTTGAGAGCTGCTTGGAAGCCTGATGGTGTGTGAAGTTAGTGAGCCAAATGGAGTTGTTCTCCCACAAGAACCACTCGGCTGATTCTTCTTCAATATGCGCTTCACCAACATGCAGTGTTTCCTTGATTGAATTAGCTCTCACACCAATATTTGCGCCTAGAGCCTTTATATTGAGGGCTATCTGAAAACAGCTTTGGCGCTGAAGTTGTCTGTGAATGTGGAGTTGGTGGCATGTGAAACCCGCATGTGGAGCATTGGTTTGTGTGGGATGCTCTACCAGGTTCATTCCTAGATAATGCACTCAAAGGGCATTAAGCCTAGAGTGTGAAAACTGAGTTTCCTTGAGAGCTGCTTGGAAGCCTGATGGTGTGTGAAGTTAGTGAGCCAAATGGAGTTGTTCTCCCACAAGAACCACTCTGCTGATTCTTCTTTAATATGCGCTTCACCAACATGCATTGTTTCCTTGATTGAATTAGCTCTCCCGCCAATATTTGTGCCTAGAGCTTTTGTATTGAGGGCTATCTGAAAACGGCTTTGTCGCTGAAGTTGTCTGTGAATGTGGAATTGGTGGCATGTGAAACCCGCATGTGGAGCACTGGTTTGTGTGGGAAGCTCACAAGGCTTCATTTCAGTCCTAGGCACTCAAAAGGCATTTAGCCTAGAGTGTGAAAACTGAGTTTCGTTGAGAGCTGCATGGAAGCCTGATATTGTGTGAAGTTAGTGAGCCCAATGGAGTTGTTAACCCGAAAGAACCACTCGGCTGATTCTTCTTCAATATGCGCTTCACCAACATGCAGTGTTTCCATGATTGAATTAGCTCTCACACCAATATTTGCGCCTAGACTCTTTGCATTGAGGGCTATCTGAAAACGGCTTTGTCGCTGAAGTTGTCTGTGAATGTGGAGTTGGTGGCATGTGAAACCCGCATGTGGAGCATTGGTTTGTGTGGGATGCTCTACCAGGTTCATTCCTAGATAATGCACTCAAAGGGCATTAAGCCTAGAGTGTTAAAACTGAGTTTCCTTGAGAGCTGCTTGGAAGCCTGATGGTGTGTGAAGTTAGTGAGCCAAATGGAGTTGTTCTCCCACAAGAACCACTCGGCTGATTCTTCTTCCATATGCGCTTCACCAACATGCAGTGTTTCCTTGATTGAATTAGCTCTCACACCAATATTTGCGCCTAGAGGCTTTGTATTGAGGGCTATTTGAAAACGGCTTTGGTGCTGAAGTTGTCTGTGAATGTGGAGTTGTTGGCCTGTGAAACCCGCATGTGGAGCATTGGTTTGTGTGGGATGCTCTACCAGGTTCATTCCTAGATAATGCACTCAAAGGGCATTAGGCCTAGAGTGTGAAAACTGAGTTTCCTTGAGAGCTGCTTGGAAGCCTGATGGTGTGTGAAGTTAGTGAGCCAAATGGAGTTGTTGCCCCGAAAGAACCACTCGGTTGATTCTTCTTCAATATACGCTTCACCAACATGCAGTGTTTCCTTGATTGAATTAGCTCTCACACCAATATTTGCGCCTAGAGCCTTTATATTGAGGGCTATCTGAAAACAGCTTTGTCGCTGAAGTTGTCTGTGAATGTGGAGTTGGTGGCATGTGAAAACCCGCATGTGGAGCATTGGTTTGTGTGGGATGTTCTACCAGGTTCATCCTAGATAATGCACTCAAAGGGCATTAAGCCTAGAGTGTGAAAACTGAGTTTTCCTTGAGAGCTGCTTGGAAGCCTGATGGTGTGTGAAGTTAGTGAGCCAAATGGAGTTGTTCTCCCACAAGAACCACTCGGCTGATTCTTCTTCAATATGCACTTCACCAACATGCAGTGTTTCCTTGATTGAATTAGCTCTCACACCAATATTTGCGCCTAGAGGCTTTGTATTGAGTGCTATCTGAAAACGGCTTTAGCTAGGAAGTTGTCTGTGAATGTGGAGTTGGTGGCATGTGAAACCCGCATGTGGAGCATTGGTTTGTGTGGGATGCTCTACCAGGTTCATTCCTAGATAATGCACTCAAAGGGCATTAAGCCTAGAGTGTGAAAACTGAGTTTCCTTGAGAGCTGCTTGGAAGCCTGATGGTGTGTGAAGTTAGTGAGCCAAATGGAGTTGTTCTCCCACAAGAACCACTCGGCTGATTCTTCTTCCATATGCGCTTCACCAACATGCAGTGTTTCCTTGATGGAATTAGCTCTCACACCAATATTTGGGCCTAGAGCCTTTGTATTGAGGGCTCTCTGAAAACGGCTTTGACGCTGAAATTGTCTGTGAATGTGGAGTTGGTGGCATGTGAAACCCGCATGTGGAGCATTGGTTTGTGTGGGAAGCTCACCAAGCTTCATTTCAGTCCTTGGCACTCAAAAGGCATTTAGCCTACGAGTGTGAAAACTGAGTTTGCTTAAGAGCTGCTTGGAAGCCTGATGGTGTGTGAAGTTAGTGAGCCAAATGGAGTTGTTCTCAAACAAGAACCACTCGGCTGATTCTTCTTCAATATGCGCTTCACCAACATGCAGTGTTTCCTTGACTGAATTAGCTCTCACACCAATAATTGCGCCTAGAGCCTTTGCATTGAGGGCTATCTGAAAACGGCTCTGGCGCTGAAGTTGTCTGTAAATGTGGAGTTGGTGGCATGTGAAACCCGCATGTGGAGCATTGGTTTGTGTGGGATGCTCTACCAGGTTCATTCCTAGATAAGGCACTCAAAGGGCATTAAGCCTAGAGTGTGAAAACTGAGTTTCCTTGAGAGCTGCATGGAAGCCTGATATTGTGTGAAGTTAGTGAGCCCAATGGAGTTGTTAACCCGAAAGAACCACTCGGCTGATTCTTCTTCAATATGCGTTACACCAACATGCAGTGTTTCCCTGATTGAATTAGCTCTCACACCAATAATTGCGCCTAGAGCCTTTGCATTGAGGGCTATCTGAAAACGGCTTTGTCGCTGAAGTTGTCTTTGAATGTGGAGTTGGTGGCATGTGAAACCCGCATGTGAAGCATTGGTTTTGTTGGGATGCTCTACCAGGTTCATGCCTAGAGAATGCACTCAAAGGGCATTAAGCCTAGAGTGTTAAAACTGAGTTTCCTTGAGAGCTGCTTGGAAGCCTGATGGTGTGTGAAGTTAGTGAGCCAAATGGAGTTGTTCTCCCACAAGAACCACTCGGCTGATTCTTCTTCAATATGCGCTTCACCAACATGCAGTGTTTCCTTGATTGAATTAGCTCTCACACCAATATTTGCGCCTAGAGCCTTTATATTGAGGGCTATCTGAAAACAGCTTTGGCGCTGAAGTTGTCTGTGAATGTGGAGTTGGTGGCATGTGAAACCCGCATGTGGAGCATTGGTTTGTGTGGGATGCTCTACCAGGTTCATTCCTAGATAATGCACTCAAAGGGCATTAAGCCTAGAGTGTGAAAACTGAGTTTCCTTGAGAGCTGCTTGGAAGCCTGATGGTGTGTGAAGTTAGTGAGCCAAATGGAGTTGTTCTCCCACAAGAACCACTCTGCTGATTCTTCTTTAATATGCGCTTCACCAACATGCATTGTTTCCTTGATTGAATTAGCTCTCCCGCCAATATTTGTGCCTAGAGCTTTTGTATTGAGGGCTATCTGAAAACGGCTTTGTCGCTGAAGTTGTCTGTGAATGTGGAATTGGTGGCATGTGAAACCCGCATGTGGAGCACTGGTTTGTGTGGGAAGCTCACAAGGCTTCATTTCAGTCCTAGGCACTCAAAAGGCATTTAGCCTAGAGTGTGAAAACTGAGTTTCGTTGAGAGCTGCATGGAAGCCTGATATTGTGTGAAGTTAGTGAGCCCAATGAAGTTGTTAACCCGAAAGAACCACTCGGCTGATTCTTCTTCAATATGCGCTTCACCAACATGCAGTGTTTCCTTGATTGAATTAGCTCTCACACCAATATTTGCGCCTAGAGGCTTTGTATTGAGTGCTATCTGAAAACGGCTTTAGCTAGGAAGTTGTCTGTGAATGTGGAGTTGGTGGCATGTGAAACCCGCATGTGGAGCATTGGTTTCTGTGGGAAGCTCACCAAGCTTCATTTCAGTCCTAGGCACTCAAAGGGCATTTAGCATAAGAGTGTGAAAACTGAGTTTGCTTGAGAGATGCTTGGAAGCCTGATGGTGTGTGAAGTTAGTGAGCCAAATGGAGTTGTTTCCCCAGAAGAACCACTCGGCTGATTCTTCTTCAATATGCGCTTCACCAACATGCAGTGTTTCCTTGACTGAATTAGCTCTCACACCAATAATTGCGCCTAGAGCCTTTGCATTGAGGGCTATCTGAAAACGGCTTTGGCGCTGAAGTTGTCTGTGAGTGTGGAGTTGGTGGCATGTGAAACCCGCATGTGGAGCATTGGTTTGTGTGGGAAGCTCACCAAGCTTCTTTTCAGTCCTAGGCACTCAAAGGCATTAAGCCTGGAGTGTGAAAACTGAGTTTCCTTGAGAGCTGCTTGGAAGCCTGATGGTGTGTGAAGTTAGTGTGCCAAATGTAGTTGTTCTCCCACAAGAACCACTCGGCTGATTCTTCTTCAATATGCGCTTCAGCAACATGCAGTGTTTCCTTGTTTGAATTAGCTCTCACACCAATAATTGCGACTAGAGCCTTTGTATTGAGGGCTCTCTGAAAACGGCTTTGGCTAGGAAGTTGTCTGTAAATGTGGAGTTGGTGTCATGTGAAACCCGCATGTGGAGCTTTGGTTTGTTTGGGATGCTCTACCTGGTTCATTCCTAGATAATGCACTAAAAGGGCATTAAGCCTAGAGTGTGAAAACGGAGTTTCCTTGAGAGCTGCTAGGAAGCCTGATGGTGTGTGAAGTTAGTGAGCCAAATGGAGTTGTTCTCCCACAAGAACCACTCGGCTGATTCTTCTTCCATATGCGCTTCACCAACATGCAGTGTTTCCTTGATGGAATTAGCTCTCACACCAATATTTGCGCCTAGAGCCTTTGTATTGAGGGCTATCTGAAAACTACTTTGACGGTGAAATTGTCTGTGAATGTGGAGTTGGTGGCATGTGAAACCCGCATGTGGAGCATTGGTTTGTGTGGGAAGCTCACCAAGATTCATTTCAGTCCTAGGCACTCAAAGGCATTAAGCCTAGAGTGTGAAAATTGAGTTTCCTTGAGAGCTGCTTGGAAGCCTGATGGTGTGTGAAGTTAGTGAGCCCAATGGAGTTGTTCTCCCACAAGAAACACTCGGCTGATTCTTCTTCAATATGCGCTTCACCAACATGCAGTGTTTCCTTGTCTGAATTAGCTCTCACACCAATATTTGTGCCTAGAGGCTTTGCATTGAGGGCTATCTGAAAACGGCTTTGTCGCTGAAGTTGTCTGTGAATGTGGAGTTGGTGGCATGTGAAACCCGCATGTGGAGCATTGGTTTGTGTGGGATGCTCTACCAGGATCATTCCTAGATAATGCTCTCAAAGGGCATTTAGCCTAAGAGTGTGAAAACTGAGTTTCCTTGACAGCTGCTTGGAAGCCTGATGGTGTGTGAAGTTAGTGAGCCAAATGGAGTTGTTCTCCCACAAAAACCACTCGGCTGATTCTTCTTCAATATGCGCTTCACCAACATGCAGTGTTTCCTTGATTGATTAGCTCTCACACCAACTTTTGCGCCTAGATCCTTTGCATTGAGGGCTATCTGAAAACGGCTTTGGCGCTGAAGTTGTCTGTGAATGTGGAGTTGGTGGCATGTGAAACCCGCATGTGGAGCATTGGTTTGTGTGGGAAGCTTACCAAGCTTCATTTCAGTCCTAGGCACTCAAAGGCTTTAAGCCTAGAGTGTGAAAACTGAGTTTCCTTGAGAGCTGCTTGGAAACCTGATGTTTTGTGAAGTTAGTGAGCCAAATGGAGTTGTTCTGCCACAAGAACCACTCGGCTGATTCTTCTTCAATATGCGCTTCACCAACATGCAGTGTTTCCTTGATTGAATTAGCTCTCACACCAATATTTGTGCCTAGACCCTTTGCATTGAGGGCTATAGAAAACGGCTTTGGAGCTGAAGTTGTGTCTGTGAATGTGGGGTTGGTGGCATGTGAAACCCGCATGTGGAGCATTGGTTTGTGTGGGAAGCTCACCAAGCTTCATTTCAGTCCTAGGCACTCAAAGGGCATTTAGCATAAGAGTGTGAAAACTGAGTTTGCTTGAGAGATGCTTGGAAGCCTGATGGTGTGTGAAGTTAGTGAGCCAAATGGAGTTGTTTCCCCAAAAGAACCACTCGGCTGATTCTTCTTCAATATGCGCTTCACCAACATGCAGTGTTTCCTTGACTGAATTAGCTCTCACACCAATAATTGCGCCTAGAGCCTTTGCATTGAGGGCTATCTGAAAACGGCTTTGGCGCTGAAGTTGTCTGTGAGTGTGGAGTTGGTGGCATGTGAAACCCGCATGTGGAGCATTGGTTTGTGTGGGAAGCTCACCAAGCTTCTTTTCAGTCCTAGGCACTCAAAGGCATTAAGCCTGGAGTGTGAAAACTGAGTTTCCTTGAGAGCTGCTTGGAAGCCTGATGGTGTGTGAAGTTAGTGTGCCAAATGTAGTTGTTCTCCCACAAGAACCACTCGGCTGATTCTTCTTCAATATGCGCTTCAGCAACATGCAGTGTTTCCTTGTTTGAATTAGCTCTCACACCAATAATTGCGACTAGAGCCTTTGTATTGAGGGCTCTCTGAAAACGGCTTTGGCTAGGAAGTTGTCTGTAAATGTGGAGTTGGTGTCATGTGAAACCCGCATGTGGAGCTTTGGTTTGTTTGGGATGCTCTACCTGGTTCATTCCTAGATAATGCACTAAAAGGGCATTAAGCCTAGAGTGTGAAAACCGAGTTTCCTTGAGAGCTGCTAGGAAGCCTGATGGTGTGTGAAGTTAGTGAGCCAAATGGAGTTGTTCTCCCACAAGAACCACTCGGCTGATTCTTCTTCAATATGCGCTTCACCAACATGCAGTGTTTCCTTGATTGAATTAGCTCTCACACCAATATTTGGGCCTAGAGCCTTTGTATTGAGGGCTCTCTGAAAACGGCTTTGGCACTGAAGTTGTCTGTGAATGTGGAGTTGTTGGCATGTGAAACCCGCATGTGGAGCATTGGTTTTTGTGGGATGCTCTACCAGGTTCATTCCTAGATAATGCAGTCAAAGGGCATTAAGCCTAGAGTGTGAAAACTGAGTTTCCTTGAGAGCTGCATGGAAGCCTGATATTGTGTGAAGTTAGTGAGCCAAATGGAGTTGTTAACCCGAAAGAACCACTCGGCTGATTCTTCTTCAATATGCGGTTCACCAAAATGCAGTGTTTCCTTGATTGAATTAGCTCTCACACCAATATTTGCGCCTAGACTTTTTGCATTGAGGGCTATCTGAAAACGGCTTTGGCGCTGAAGTTGTCTGTGAATGTGGAGTTGGTGGCATGTGAAACCCGCATGTGGAGCCTTGGTTTGTGTGGGATGCTCTACCAGGTTCATGCCTAGAGAATGCACTCAAAGGGCATTAAGCCTAGAGTGTGAAAATTGAGTTTCCTTGAGAGCTGCTTGGAAGCCTGATGGTGTGTGAAGTTAGTGAGCCAAATGGAGTTGTTCTCCCACAAGAACCACTCGGCTGATTCTTCTTCAATATGTGCTTCAGCAACATGCATTGTTTCCTTGAAAGAATTAGCTCTCACACCAATATTTGCGCCTAGAGCTTTTGCATTGAGGGCTATCTGAAAACGGCTTTGGCTAGGAAGTTGTGTGTGAATGTGGAGTTCGTGGCATGTGAAACCCGCATGTGGAGCATTGGTTTGTGTGGGATGCTCTTCCAGGTTCATTCCTAGACAATGCACTCAAAGGGCATTAAGCCTAGAGTGTGAAAACTGAGTTTCCTTGAGAGCTGGTTGGAAGCCTGATGGTGTGTGAAGTTAGTGAGCCAAATGGAGTTGTTCTCCCACAAAACCACTCGGCTGATTCTTCTTCAATATGCGCTTCACCAAAATGCAGTGTTTCCTTGATTGAATTAGCTCTCACACCAATATTTGTGCCTAGAGCCTTTGTATTGAGGGCTATCTGAAAATGGCTTTGGCTAGGAAGTTGTATGTGAATGTGGAGTTGGTGGCATGTAAAACCCGCATGTGGAGCATTGGTTTGTGTGGGATGCTCACCAAGCTTCATTTCAGTCCTAGGCACTCAAAGGGCATTAAGCCTAGAGTGTGAAAACTGAGTTTCCTTGAGAGCTGCTTGGAAGCCTGATGGTGTGTGAAGTTAGTGAGCCAAATGGAGTGGATCTGCCACAAGAAACACTCGGGTGAGTCTTCTTCAATATGCGCTTCACCAACATGCTGTGTTTCCTTGATTGAATTAGCTCTCACACCAATATTTGCGCCTAGAGCTTCTGTATTGAGGGCTATCTGAAAACGGCTTTGGCGCTGAAGGTGTCTGTGAATGTGGAGTTGGTGGCATGTGAAACCCGCATGTGGAGCCTTGGTTTGTGTGGGATGCTTTACCAGGTTCATTCCTACATAATGCACTCAAAGGGCATTAAGCCTAGATTGTGAAAACTGAGTTTCCTTGAGAGCTGCTTGGAAGCCTGATGGTGTGTGAAGTTAGTGAGCCCAATGGAGTTGTTCTCCCACAAGAAACACTCGGCTGATTCTTCTTCAATATGCGCTTCACCAACATGCAGTGTTTCCTTGTCTGAATTAGCTCTCACACCAATATTTGTGCCTAGAGGCTTTGCATTGAGGGCTATCTGAAAACGGCTTTGTCGCTGAAGTTGTCTGTGAATGTGGAGTTGGTGGCATGTGAAACCCGCATGTGGAGCATTGGTTTGTGTGGGATGCTCTACCAGGATCATTCCTAGATAATGCTCTCAAAGGGCATTTAGCCTAAGAGTGTGAAAACTGAGTTTCCTTGACAGCTGCTTGGAAGCCTGATGGTGTGTGAAGTTAGTGAGCCAAATGGAGTTGTTCTCCCACAAAAACCACTCGGCTGATTCTTCTTCAATATGCGCTTCACCAACATGCAGTGTTTCCTTGATTGATTAGCTCTCACACCAACTTTTGCGCCTAGATCCTTTGCATTGAGGGCTATCTGAAAACGGCTTTGGCGCTGAAGTTGTCTGTGAATGTGGAGTTGGTGGCATGTGAAACCCGCATGTGGAGCATTGGTTTGTGTGGGAAGCTTACCAAGCTTCATTTCAGTCCTAGGCACTCAAAGGCTTTAAGCCTAGAGTGTGAAAACTGAGTTTCCTTGAGAGCTGCTTGGAAACCTGATGTTTTGTGAAGTTAGTGAGCCAAATGGAGTTGTTCTGCCACAAGAACCACTCGGCTGATTCTTCTTCAATATGCGCTTCACCAACATGCAGTGTTTCCTTGATTGAATTAGCTCTCACACCAATATTTGTGCCTAGACCCTTTGCATTGAGGGCTATAGAAAACGGCTTTGGAGCTGAAGTTGTGTCTGTGAATGTGGGGTTGGTGGCATGTGAAACCCGCATGTGGAGCATTGGTTTGTGTGGGAAGCTCACCAAGCTTCATTTCAGTCCTAGGCACTCAAAGGGCATTTAGCATAAGAGTGTGAAAACTGAGTTTGCTTGAGAGATGCTTGGAAGCCTGATGGTGTGTGAAGTTAGTGAGCCAAATGGAGTTGTTTCCCCAAAAGAACCACTCGGCTGATTCTTCTTCAATATGCGCTTCACCAACATGCAGTGTTTCCTTGACTGAATTAGCTCTCACACCAATAATTGCGCCTAGAGCCTTTGCATTGAGGGCTATCTGAAAACGGCTTTGGCGCTGAAGTTGTCTGTGAGTGTGGAGTTGGTGGCATGTGAAACCCGCATGTGGAGCATTGGTTTGTGTGGGAAGCTCACCAAGCTTCTTTTCAGTCCTAGGCACTCAAAGGCATTAAGCCTGGAGTGTGAAAACTGAGTTTCCTTGAGAGCTGCTTGGAAGCCTGATGGTGTGTGAAGTTAGTGTGCCAAATGTAGTTGTTCTCCCACAAGAACCACTCGGCTGATTCTTCTTCAATATGCGCTTCAGCAACATGCAGTGTTTCCTTGTTTGAATTAGCTCTCACACCAATAATTGCGACTAGAGCCTTTGTATTGAGGGCTCTCTGAAAACGGCTTTGGCTAGGAAGTTGTCTGTAAATGTGGAGTTGGTGTCATGTGAAACCCGCATGTGGAGCTTTGGTTTGTTTGGGATGCTCTACCTGGTTCATTCCTAGATAATGCACTAAAAGGGCATTAAGCCTAGAGTGTGAAAACCGAGTTTCCTTGAGAGCTGCTAGGAAGCCTGATGGTGTGTGAAGTTAGTGAGCCAAATGGAGTTGTTCTCCCACAAGAACCACTCGGCTGATTCTTCTTCAATATGCGCTTCACCAACATGCAGTGTTTCCTTGATTGAATTAGCTCTCACACCAATATTTGGGCCTAGAGCCTTTGTATTGAGGGCTCTCTGAAAACGGCTTTGGCACTGAAGTTGTCTGTGAATGTGGAGTTGTTGGCATGTGAAACCCGCATGTGGAGCATTGGTTTTTGTGGGATGCTCTACCAGGTTCATTCCTAGATAATGCAGTCAAAGGGCATTAAGCCTAGAGTGTGAAAACTGAGTTTCCTTGAGAGCTGCATGGAAGCCTGATATTGTGTGAAGTTAGTGAGCCAAATGGAGTTGTTAACCCGAAAGAACCACTCGGCTGATTCTTCTTCAATATGCGGTTCACCAAAATGCAGTGTTTCCTTGATTGAATTAGCTCTCACACCAATATTTGCGCCTAGACTTTTTGCATTGAGGGCTATCTGAAAACGGCTTTGGCGCTGAAGTTGTCTGTGAATGTGGAGTTGGTGGCATGTGAAACCCGCATGTGGAGCCTTGGTTTGTGTGGGATGCTCTACCAGGTTCATGCCTAGAGAATGCACTCAAAGGGCATTAAGCCTAGAGTGTGAAAATTGAGTTTCCTTGAGAGCTGCTTGGAAGCCTGATGGTGTGTGAAGTTAGTGAGCCAAATGGAGTTGTTCTCCCACAAGAACCACTCGGCTGATTCTTCTTCAATATGTGCTTCAGCAACATGCATTGTTTCCTTGAAAGAATTAGCTCTCACACCAATATTTGCGCCTAGAGCTTTTGCATTGAGGGCTATCTGAAAACGGCTTTGGCTAGGAAGTTGTGTGTGAATGTGGAGTTCGTGGCATGTGAAACCCGCATGTGGAGCATTGGTTTGTGTGGGATGCTCTTCCAGGTTCATTCCTAGACAATGCACTCAAAGGGCATTAAGCCTAGAGTGTGAAAACTGAGTTTCCTTGAGAGCTGGTTGGAAGCCTGATGGTGTGTGAAGTTAGTGAGCCAAATGGAGTTGTTCTCCCACAAAACCACTCGGCTGATTCTTCTTCAATATGCGCTTCACCAAAATGCAGTGTTTCCTTGATTGAATTAGCTCTCACACCAATATTTGTGCCTAGAGCCTTTGTATTGAGGGCTATCTGAAAATGGCTTTGGCTAGGAAGTTGTATGTGAATGTGGAGTTGGTGGCATGTAAAACCCGCATGTGGAGCATTGGTTTGTGTGGGATGCTCACCAAGCTTCATTTCAGTCCTAGGCACTCAAAGGGCATTAAGCCTAGAGTGTGAAAACTGAGTTTCCTTGAGAGCTGCTTGGAAGCCTGATGGTGTGTGAAGTTAGTGAGCCAAATGGAGTGGATCTGCCACAAGAAACACTCGGGTGAGTCTTCTTCAATATGCGCTTCACCAACATGCTGTGTTTCCTTGATTGAATTAGCTCTCACACCAATATTTGCGCCTAGAGCTTCTGTATTGAGGGCTATCTGAAAACGGCTTTGGCGCTGAAGGTGTCTGTGAATGTGGAGTTGGTGGCATGTGAAACCCGCATGTGGAGCCTTGGTTTGTGTGGGATGCTTTACCAGGTTCATTCCTACATAATGCACTCAAAGGGCATTAAGCCTAGATTGTGAAAACTGAGTTTCCTTGAGAGCTGCTTGGAAGCCTGATGGTGTGTGAAGTTAGTGAGCCAAATGGAGTTGTTCTCCCACAAGAACCACTCGGCTGATTCTTCTTCAATATGCGCTTCACCAACATGCAGTGTTTCTTGATTGAATTAGCTCTCACACCAATATTTGCGCCTTGAGCCTTTGTATTGTGGGCTATCTGAAAACGTCTTTGGCTAGGAAGTTGTCTGTGAATGTGGAGTTGGTGGCATGTGAAACCCGCATGTGGAGCATTGGTTTGTGTGGTATGCTCTCCCAGGTTCATTCCTAGATAATGCACTCAAACGGCATTAAGCCTAGAGTGTGAAAACTGAGTTTCCTTGAGAGCTGCTTGGAAGCCTGATGGTGTGTGAAGTTAGTGAGCCAAATGGAGTTGTTCTCCCACAAGAACCACTCGGCTGATTCTTCTTCAATATGCACTTCACCAACATGCAGTGTTTCCTTGATTGAATTAGCTCTCACACCAATATTTGCGCCTAGAGGCTTTGTATTGAGGGCTATCTGAAAACGGCTTTAGCTAGGAAGTTGTCTGTGAATGTGGAGTTGGTGGCATGTGAAACCCGCATGTGGAGCATTGGTTTGTGTGGGATGCTCTACCAGGTTCATTCCTAGATAATGCACTCAAAGGGCATTAAGCCTAGAGTGTGAAAACTGAGTTTCCTTGAGAGCTGCTTGGAAGCCTGATGGTGTGTGAAGTTAGTGAGCCAAATGGAGTTGTTCTCCCACAAGAACCACTCGGCTGATTCTTCTTCCATATGCGCTTCACCAACATGCAGTGTTTCCTTGATGGAATTAGCTCTCACACCAATATTTGCGCCTAGAGCCTTTGTATTGAGGGCTATCTGAAAACGGCTTTGTCGCTGAATTTGTCTGTGAATGTGGAGTTGGTGGCATGTGAAACCCGCATGTGGAGCATTGGTTTGTGTGGGAAGCTCACCAAGCTTCATTTCAGTCCTAGGCACTCAAAGGCATTAAGCCTAGAGTGTGAAAATTGAGTTTCCTTGAGAGCTGCTTGGAAGCCTGATGGTGTGTGAAGTTAGTGAGCCCAATGGAGTTGTTCTCCCACAAGAAACACTCGGCTGATTCTTCTTCAATATGCGCTTCACCAACATGCGGTGTTTCCTTGTCTGAATTAGCTCTCACACCAATATTTGCGCCTAGAGGCTTTGCATTGAGGGCTATCTGAAAACGGCTTTGGCGCTGAAGTTGTCTGTGAATGTGGAGTTGGTGGCATGTGAAACCCGCATGTGGAGCATTGGTTTGTGTGGGATGCTCTACCAGGATCATTCCTAGATAATGCACTCAAAGGGCATTTAGCCTAAGAGTGTGAAAACTGAGTTTCCTTGACAGCTGCTTGGAAGCCTGATGGTGTGTGAAGTTAGTGAGCCAAATGGAGTTGTTCTCCCACAAAAACCACTCGGCTGATTCTTCTTCAATATGCGCTTCACCAACATGCAGTGTTTCCTTGATTGATTAGCTCTCACACCAACTTTTGCGCCTAGATCCTTTGCATTGAGGGCTATCTGAAAACGGCTTTGGCGCTGAAGTTGTCTGTGAATGTGGAGTTGGTGGCATGTGAAACCCGCATGTGGAGCATTGGTTTGTGTGGGAAGCTTACCAAGCTTCATTTCAGTCCTAGGCACTCAAAGGCTTTAAGCCTAGAGTGTGAAAACTGAGTTTCCTTGAGAGCTGCTTGGAAACCTGATGTTTTGTGAAGTTAGTGAGCCAAATGGAGTTGTTCTGCCACAAGAACCACTCGGCTGATTCTTCTTCAATATGCGCTTCACCAACATGCAGTGTTTCCTTGATTGAATTAGCTCTCACACCAATATTTGTGCCTAGACCCTTTGCATTGAGGGCTATCTGAAAACGGCTTTGGAGCTGAAGTTGTGTCTGTGAATGTGGGGTTGGTGGCATGTGAAACCCGCATGTGGAGCATTGGTTTGTGTGGGAAGCTCACCAAGCTTCATTTCAGTCCTAGGCACTCAAAGGGCATTAAGCCTAGAGTGTGAAAACTGAGTTTGCTTGAGAGATGCTTGGAAGCCTGATGGTGTGTGAAGTTAGTGAGCCAAATGGAGTTGTTTCCCCAAAAGAACCACTCGGCTGATTCTTCTTCAATATGCGCTTCACCAACATGCAGTGTTTCCTTGACTGAATTAGCTCTCACACCAATAATTGCGCCTAGAGCATTTGCATTGAGGGCTATCTGAAAACGGCTTTGGCGCTGAAGTTGTCTGTGAGTGTGGAGTTGGTGGCATGTGAAACCCGCATGTGGAGCATTGGTTTGTGTGGGAAGCTCACCAAGCTTCTTTTCAGTCCTAGGCACTCAAAGGCATTAAGCCTGGAGTGTGAAAACTGAGTTTCCTTGAGAGCTGCTTGGAAGCCTGATGGTGTGTGAAGTTAGTGTGCCAAATGTAGTTGTTCTCCCACAAGAACCACTCGGCTGATTCTTCTTCAATATGCGCTTCAGCAACATGCAGTGTTTCCTTGTTTGAATTAGCTCTCACACCAATAATTGAAACTAGAGCCTTTGTATTGAGGGCTCTCTGAAAACGGCTTTGGCTAGGAAGTTGTCTGTAAATGTGGAGTTGGTGTCATGTGAAACCCGCATGTGGAGCTTTGGTTTGTTTGGGATGCTCTACCTGGTTCATTCCTAGATAATGCACTAAAAGGGCATTAAGCCTAGAGTGTGAAAACGGAGTTTCCTTGAGAGCTGCTAGGAAGCCTGATGGTGTGTGAAGTTAGTGAGCCAAATGGAGTTGTTCTCCCACAAGAACCACTCGGCTGATTCTTCTTCAATATGCGCTTCACCAACATGCAGTGTTTCCTTGGTTGAATTAGCTCTCACACCAATATTTGCTACTAGAGCCTATGCATTGAGGGCTATCTGAAAACGGCTTTGGCGCTGAAGTTGTATGTGAATGTGGAGTTGGTGGCATGTAAAACCCGCATGTGGAGCATTGGTTTGTGTGGGATGCTCACCAAGCTTCATTTCAGTCCTAGGCACTCAAAGGGCATTAAGCCTAGAGTGTGAAAACTGAGTTTCCTTGAGAGCTGCTTGGAAGCCTGATGGTGTGTGAAGTTAGTGAGCCAAATGGAGTGGATCTGCCACAAGAAACACTCGGCTGAGTCTTCATCAATATGCCCTTCACCAACATGCAGTGTTTCCTTGATTGAATTAGCTCTCACACCAATATTTGCGCCTAGAGCTTCTGTATTGAGGGCTATCTGAAAACGGCTTTGGCGCTGAAGGTGTCTGTGAATGTGGAGTTGGTGGCATGTGAAACCCGCATGTGGAGCCTTGGTTTGTGTGGGATGCTTTACCAGGTTCATTCCTACATAATGCACTCAAAGGGCATTAAGCCTAGATTGTGAAAACTGAGTTTCCTTGAGAGCTGCTTGGAAGCCTGATGGTGTGTGAAGTTAGTGAGCCAAATGGAGTTGTTCTCCCACAAGAACCACTCGGCTGATTCTTCTTCAATATGCGCTTCACCAACATGCAGTGTTTCCTTGATTGAATTAGCTCTCACACCAATATTTGCGCCTAGAGCTTTTGCATTGAGGGCTATCTGAAAAGGGCTTTGGCGCTGAAGTTGTCTGTGAATTTGGAGTTGGTGGCATGTGAAACTCGCATGAGCAGCATTGGTTTGTGTGGGATGCTCTACCAGGTTCATTCTTAGATAATGCACTCAAAAAGCATTAAGCCTAGAGTGTGAAAACTGAGTTTCATTGAGAGCTGCATGGAAGCCTGATGGTGTGTGAAGTTAGTGAGCCAAATGGAGTTGTTCTCCCACAAGAACCACTCGGCTGATTCTTCTTCAATATGCGCTTCACCAACATGCAGTGTTTCCTTGATTGAATTAGCTCTCACACCAATATTTGCGCCTAGAGCCTTTGTATTGAGGGCTCTCTGAAAACGGCTTTGGCTAGGAAGTGGTCTGTGAATGTGGAGTTGGTGGCATGTGAAACCCGCATGTGGAGCATTGGTTTGTGTGGGATGCTCTACCTGGTTCATTCCTAGATAATGCAGTCAAATGGCATTAAGCCTAGAGTGTGAAAACTGAGTTTCCTTGAGAGTTGCATGGAAGCCTGATGGTGTGTGAAGTTAGTGAGCCAAATGGAGTTGTTCTCCCACAAGAACCACTCGGCTGATTCTTCTTCAATATGCGCTTCACCAACATGCAGTGTTTCCTTGACTGAATTAGCTCTCACACCAATATTGGGCTAGAGCCTTTGTATTGAGGACTATCTGAAAACGGCTTTTGCGCTGAAGTTGTCTGTGAATGTGATGTTGGTGGCATGTGAAACCCGCATGTGGAGCATTGGTTTGTGTGGGAAGCTCACCAAGGTTCATTCCTAGATAATGCGCTCAAAGGGCATAAAGCACAGTGTGTGAAAATTGGGTTTCCTTGAGAGCTGCTTGGAAGCCTGATGGTGTGTGAAGTTAGTGAGCCAAATGGAGTTGTTCTCCCACAAGAACCACTCGGCGGATTCTTCTTCAATATGCGCTTCACCAACATGCAGTGTTTCCTTGATTGAATTAGCTCTCACACCAATATTTACGCCTAGAGCCTTTATATTGAGGGCTATCTGAAAACGGCTTTGGCGCTGAAGTTGTCTGTGAATGTGGAGTTGGTGGCATGTGAAACCCGCATGTGGAGCCTTGGTTTGTGTGGGATGCTTTACCAGGTCCATTCCCACATAATGCACTCAAAGGGCATTAAGCCTAGAGTGTGAAAACTGAGTTTCCTTGAGAGCTGCTTGGAAGCCTGATGGTGTGTGAAGTTAGTGAGCCAAATGGAGTTGTTCTCCCAGAAAACCACTCGGCTGATTCTTCTTCAATATGCGCTTCACCAAAATGCAGTGTTTCCTTGATTGAATTAGCTCTCACACCAATATTTGTGCCTAAAGCCTTTGTATTGAGGGCTATCTGAAAACGGCTTTGGCGCTGAAGTTGTCTGTGAATGTGGAGTTGGTGGCATGTAAAACCCGCATGTGGAGCATTGGTTTGTGTGGGATGCTCACCAAGCTTCATTTCAGTCCTAGGCACTCAAAGGGCCTTAAGCCTAGAGTGTGAAAACTGAGTTTCCTTGAGAGCTGCTTGGAAGCCTGATGGTGTGTGAAGTTAGTGAGCCAAATGGAGTTGTTAACCCGAAAGAACCACTCGGCTGATTCTTCTTCAATATGCGCTTCACCAACATGCAGTGTTTCCTTGATGGAATTAGCTCTCACACCAATATTTGCGCCTAGACTTTTTGCATTGAGGGCTATCTGAAAACGGCTTTGGCGCTGAAGTTGTCTGTGAGTGTGGAGTTGGTGGCATGTGAAACCCGCATGTGGAGCCTTGGTTTGTGTGGGATGCTCTACCAGGTTCATGCCTAGAGAATGCACTCAAAGGGCATTAAGCCTAGAGTGTGAAAATTGAGTTTCCTTGAGAGCTGCTTGGAAGCCTGATGGTGTGTGAAGTTAGTGAGCCAAATGGAGTTGTTCTCCCACAAGAACCACTCGGCTGATTCTTCTTCAATATGTGCTTCAGCAACATGCATTGTTTCCTTGAAAGAATTAGCTCTCACACCAATATTTGCGCCTAGAGCTTTTGCATTGAGGGCTATCTGAAAACGGCTTTGGCTAGGAAGTTGTGTGTGAATGTGGAGTTCGTGGCATGTGCAACCCGCATGTGGAGCATTGGTTTGTGTGGGATGCTCTTCCAGGTTCATTCCTAGACAATGCACTCAAAGGGCATTAAGCCTAGAGTGTGAAAACTGAGTTTCCTTGAGAGCTGGTTGGAAGCCTGATGGTGTGTGAAGTTAGTGAGCCAAATGGAGTTGTTCTCCCACAAAACCACTCGGCTGATTCTTCTTCAATATGTGCTTCACCAAAATGCAGTGTTTCCTTGATTGAATTAGCTCTCACACCAATATTTGTGCCTAGAGCCTTTGTATTGAGGGCTATCTGAAAACGGCTTTGGCTAGGAAGTTGTATGTGAATGTGGAGTTGGTGGCATGTAAAACCCGCATGTGGAGCATTGGTTTGTGTGGGATGCTCATCAAGCTTCATTTCAGTCCTAGGCACTCAAAGGGCATTAAGCCTAGAGTGTGAAAACTGAGTTTCCTTGAGAGCTGCTTGGAAGCCTGATGGTGTGTGAAGTTAGTGAGCCAAATGGAGTGGATCTGCCACAAGAAACACTCGGGTGAGTCTTCTTCAATATGCGCTTCACCAACATGCAGTGTTTCCTTGATTGAATTAGCTCTCACACCAATATTTGCGCCTAGAGCTTCTGTATTGAGGGCTATCTGAAAACGGCTTTGGCGCTGAAGGTGTCTGTGAATGTGGAGTTGGTGGCATGTGAAACCCGCATGTGGAGCCTTGGTTTGTGTGGGATGCTTTACCAGGTTCATTCCTACATAATGCACTCAAAGGGCATTAAGCCTAGATTGTGAAAACTGAGTTTCCTTGAGAGCTGCTTGGAAGCCTGATGGTGTGTGAAGTTAGTGAGCCAAATGGAGTTGTTCTCCCACAAGAACCACTCGGCTGATTCTTCTTCAATATGCGCTTCACCAACATGCAGTGTTTCCTTGATTGAATTAGCTCTCACACCAATATTTGCGTCTAGAGCCTTTGTATTGAGGGCTATCTGAAAACGGCTTTGGCGCTGAAGTGGTCTGTGAATGTGGAGTTGGTGGCATGTGAAACCCGCATGTGGAGCATTGGTTTGTGTGGGATGATCTACCTGGTTCATTCCTAGATAATGCACTCAAAGTGCATTAAGCCTAGAGTGTGAAGACTGAGTTTCCTTGAGAGATGCTTGGAAGCCTGATGGTGTGTGAAGTTAGTGAGCCAAACGGAGTTGTTCTCCCAGAAGAACCACTCGGCTGATTCTTCTTCAATATGCGCTTCACCAACATGCAGTGTTTCCTTGATTGAATTAGCTCTCACACCAATATATGGGGTAAAGACTTTGTATTGAGGGCTATCTGAAAACGGCTTTGGCTAGGAAGTTGTGTGTGAATGTGGAGTTGTTGGCATGTGAAACCCGCATGTGGAGCATTGGTTTGTGTGGGAAGCTCACCAAGGTTCATTCCTAGATAATGCACTCAAAGGGCATAAAGCATAGTGTGTGAAAATTGAGTTTCCTTGAGAGCTGCTTGGAAACCTGACGGTGTGTGAAATTAGTTAGCCAAATGGAGTTGTTCTCCCACAAGAACCACTCGGCTGATTCTTCTTCAATATGCGTTTCACCAACATGCAGTGTTTCCTTGATTGAATTAGCTCTCACACCAATATTGGGCCTAGAGCCTTTGTATTGAGGGCTATCTGAAAACGGCTTTGGCTAGGAAGTTGTCTGTGAATGTGGAGTTGGTGGCATGTGAAACCCGCATGTGGAGCATTGAATTGTGTGAATTGCTCACCAAGCTTCATTTCAGTCCTAGGCACTCAAAGGGCATTAAGCCTAGAGTGTGAAAACTGAGTTTCCTTGAGAGTTGCTTGGAAGCCTGATGGTGTGTGAAGTTAGTGAGCCAAATGGAGTTGTTCTCCCACAAGAACCACTCGGCTGATTCTTCTTCAATATGCGCTTCACCAACATGCAGTTTTTCCTTGATTGAATTAGCTCTCACACCGATATTTGCGCCTAGAGCCTTTATATTGAGGGTTATCTGAAAACTCCTTTGGCGCTGAAGTTGTCTGTGAATGTGGAGTTGGTGGCATGTGAAACCCGCATGTGCAGCCTTGGTTTGTGTGAGATGCTCTACCTAGTTCATTCCTACATAATGCACTCAAAGGGCATTAAGCCTAGATTGTGAAAACTGAGTTTCCTTGAGAGCTGCTTGGAAGCCTGATGGTGTGTGAAGTTAGTGAGCCAAATGGAGTTGTTCTCCCACAAGAACCACTCGGCTGATTCTTCTTCAATATGCGCTTCACCAACATGCAGTGTTTCCTTGATTGAATTAGCTCTCACACCAATATTTGCGCCTAGAGCTTTTGTATTGAGGGCTATCTGAAAAGGGCTTTGGCGCTGAAGTTGTCTGTGAATTTGGAGTTGGTGGCATGTGAAACCCGCATGAGCAGCATTGGTTTGTGTGGGATGCTCTACCAGGTTCATTCTTAGATAATGCACTCAAAAAGCATTAAGCCTAGAGTGTGAAAACTGAGTTTCATTGAGAGCTGCATGGAAGCCTGATGGTGTGTGAAGTTAGTGAGCCAAATGGAGTTGTTCTCCCACAAGAACCACTCGGCTGATTCTTCTTCAATATGCGCTTCACCAACATGCAGTGTTTCCTTGATTGAATTAGCTCTCACACCAATATTTGCGCCTAGAGCCTTTGTATTGAGGGCTCTCTGAAAACGGCTTTGGCTAGGAAGTGGTCTGTGAATGTGGAGTTGGTGGCATGTGAAACCCGCATGTGGAGCATTGGTTTGTGTGGGATGCTCTACCTGGTTCATTCCTAGATAATGCAGTCAAATGGCATTAAGCCTAGAGTGTGAAAACTGAGTTTCCTTGAGAGTTGCATGGAAGCCTGATGGTGTGTGAAGTTAGTGAGCCAAATGGAGTTGTTCTCCCACAAGAACCACTCGGCTGATTCTTCTTCAATATGCGCTTCACCAACATGCAGTGTTTCCATGATTGAATTAGCTCTCACACCAATATTTGCGCCTTGACCCTTTGCATTGAGGGCTATCTGAAAACGGCTTTGGCTAGGAAGTTGTGTGTGAATGTGGAGTTGGTGGCATGTGAAACCCGCATGTGAAGCATTCGTTTGTGTGGGATGCTCTTCCAGGTTCATTCCTAGATAATGCACTCAAAGGGCATTAAGCCTAGAGTGTGAAAACTGAGTTTCCTTGAGAGCTGCTAGGAAGCCTGATGGTGTGTGAAGTTAGTGAGCCAAATGGAGTTGTTCTCCCACAAGAACCACTCGGCTGATTCTTCTTCAATATGCGCTTCACCAAAATGCAGTGTTTCCTTGATTGAATTAGCTCTCACACCAATATTTGTGCCTAGAGCCTTTGTATTGAGGGCTATCTGAAAACGGCTTTGGCGCTGAAGTTGTCTGTGAATGTGGAGTTGGTGGCATGTAAAACCCGCATGTGGAGCATTGGTTTGTGTGGGATGCTCACCAAGCTTCATTTCAGTCCTAGGCACTCAAAGGGCATTAAGCCTAGAGTGTGAAAACTGAGTTTCCTTGAGAGCTGCTTGGAAGCCTGATGGTGTGTGAAGTTAGTGAGCCAAATGGAGTGGATCTGCCACAAGAACCACTCGGCTGAGTCTTCTTCAATTTGCGCTTCACCAACATGCAGTGTTTCCTTGATTGAATTAGCTCTCACACCAATATTTGCGTCTAGAGCCTTTGTATTGAGGGCTATCTGAAAACGGCTTTGGCGCTGAAGTTGTCTGTGAATGTGGAGTTGGTGGCATGTGAATTCCGCATTTGGAGCATTGGTTTGTGTGGGATTCTCTACCAGGTTCATTCCTAGATAATGCACTCAAATGGAATTAAGGCTAGATTGTGAAAGCTGAGTTTCCTTGAGAGCTGCTTGGAAGCCTGATGGTGTGTGAAGTTAGTGAGCCAAATGGAGTTGTTCTCCCACAAGAACCACTCGGCTGATTCTTCTTCAATATGTGCTTCAGCAACATGCAGTGTTTCCTTGAAGGAATTAGCTCTCACACCAATATTTGCGCCTAGAGCTTTTGCATTGAGGGCTATCTGAAAACGGCTTTGGCTAGGAAGTTGTGTGTGAATGTGGAGTTGGTGGCATGTGCAACCCGCATGTGGAGCATTGGTTTGTGTGGGATGCTCTTCCAGGTTCATTCTTAGACAATGCACTCAAAGGGCATTAAGCCTAGAGTGTGAAAACTGAGTTTCCTTGAGAGCTGCTTGGAAGCCTGATGGTGTGTGAAGTTAGTGAGCCAAATGGAGTTGTTCTCCCACAAGAACCACTCGGCTGATTCTTCTTCAATATGCGCTTCACCAACATGCAGTGTTTCCTTGATTGAATTAGCTCTCACACCCATATTTGTGCCTAGAGCCTTTGTATTGAGGGCTATCTGAAAACGGCTTTGGCTAGGAAGTTGTATGTGAATGTGGAGTTGGTGGCATGTAAAACCCGCATGTGGAGCATTGGTTTGTGTGGGAAGCTCACCAAGCTTCATTTCAGTCCTAGGCACTCAAAGGGCATTAAGCCTAGAGTGTGAAAACTGAGTTTCCTTGAGAGCTGCTTGGAAGCCTGATGGTGTGTGAAGTTAGTGAGCCAAATGGAGTGGATCTGCCACAAGAAACACTCGGCTGAGTCTTCTTCAATATGCCCTTCACCAACATGCAGTGTTTCCTTGATTGATTAGCTCTCACACCAACTTTTGCGCCTAGAGCTTCTGTATTGAGGGCTATCTGAAAACGGCTTTGGCGCTGAAGGTGTCTGTGAATGTGGAGTTGGTGGCATGTGAAACCCGCATGTGGAGCCTTGGTTTGTGTGGGATGCTTTACCAGGTTCATTGCTACATAATGCACTCAAAGGGCATTAAGCCTAGATTGTGAAAACTGAGTTTCCTTGAGAGCTGCTTGGAAGCCTGATGGTGTGTGAAGTTAGTGAGCCAAATGGAGTTGTTCTCCCACAAGAACCACTCGGCTGATTCTTCTTCAATATGCGCTTCACCAACATGCAGTGTTTCCTTGATTGAATTAGCTCTCACACCAATATTTGCGCCTAGAGCTTTTGTATTGAGGGCTATCTGAAAAGGGCTTTGGCGCTGAAGTTGTCTGTGAATTTGGAGTTGGTGGCATGTGAAACCCGCATGAGCAGCATTGGTTTGTGTGGGATGCTCTACCAGGTTCATTCTTAGATAATGCACTCAAAAAGCATTAAGTCTAGAGTGTGAAAACTGAGTTTCCTTGAGAGCTGCATGGAAGCCTGATGGTGTGTGAAGTTAGTGAGCCAAATGGAGTTGTTCTCCCACAAGAACCACTCGGCTGATTCTTCTTCAATATGCGCTTCACCAACATGCAGTGTTTCCTTGATTGAATTAGCTCTCACACCAATATTTGCGCCTAGAGCCTTTGTATTGAGGGCTCTCTGAAAACGGCTTTGGCTAGGAAGTGGTCTGTGAATGTGGAGTTGGTGGCATGTGAAACCCGCATGTGGAGCATTGGTTTGTGTGAGATGCTCTACCTGGTTCATTCCTAGATAATGCAGTCAAATGGCATGAAGCCTAGAGTGTGAAAACTGAGTTTCCTTGAGAGTTGCATGGAAGCCTGATGGTGTGTGAAGTTAGTGAGCCAAATGGAGTTGTTCTCCCACAAGAACCACTCGGCTGATTCTTCTTCAATATGCGCTTCACCAACATGCAGTGTTTCCATGATTGAATTAGCTCTCACACCAATATTTGCGCCTTGACCCTTTGCATTGAGGGCTATCTGAAAACGGCTTTGGCTAGGAAGTTGTGTGTGAATGTGGAGTTGGTGGCATGTGAAACCCGCATGTGGAGCATTGGTTTGTGTGGGATGCTCTTCCAGGTTAATTCCTAGATAATGCGCTCAAAGGGCATAAAGCACAGTGTGTGAAAATTGGGTTTCCTTGAGAGCTGCTTGGAAGCCTGATGGTGTGTGAAGTTAGTGAGCCAAATGGAGTTGTTCTCCCACAAGAACCACTCGGCTGATTCTTCTTCAATATGCGCTTCACCAACATGCAGTGTTTCCTTGACTGAATTAGCTCTCACACCAATATTGGGCTAGAGCCTTTGTATTGAGGACTATCTGAAAACGGCTTTTGCGCTGAAGTTGTCTGTGAATGTGATGTTGGTGGCATGTGAAACCCGCATGTGGAGCATTGGTTTGTGTGGGAAGCTCACCAAGGTTCATTCCTAGATAATGCGCTCAAAGGGCATAAAGCACAGTGTGTGAAAATTGAGTATCCTTGAGAGCTGCTTTGAAGCCTGATGGTGTGTGAAGTTAGTGAGCCAAATGGAGTTGTTCTCCCACAAGAACCACTCGGCTGATTCTTCTTCAATTTGCGCTTCACCAACATGCAGTGTTTCCTTGATTGAATTAGCTCTCACACCAATATTTGCGTCTAGAGCCTTTGTATTGAGGGCTATCTGAAAACGGCTTTGGCGCTGAAGTGGTCTGTGAATGTGGAGTTGGTGGCATGTGAAACCCGCATGTGGAGCATTGGTTTGTGTGGGATGCTCTAACTGGTTCATTCCTAGGTAATGCACTCAAAGTGCATTAAGCCTAGAGTGTGAAAACTGAGTTTCCTTGAGAGCTGCTTGGAAGCCTGATGGTGTGTGAAGTTAGTGAGCCAAACGGAGTTGTTCTCCCACAAGAACCACTCGGCTGATTCTTCTTCAATATGCGCTTCACCAACATGCAGTGTTTCCTTGATTGAATTAGCTCTCACACCAATATTTGGGCTAAAGACTTTGTATTGAGGGCTATCTGAAAACGGCTTTGGCTAGGAAGTGGTCTGTGAATGTGGAGTTGGCGGCATGTGAAACCCGCATGTGGAGCATTGGTTTGTGTGGGAAGCTCACCAAGGTTCATTCCTAGATAATGCACTCAAAGGGCATAAAGCATAGTGTGTGAAAATTGAGTTTCCTTGAGAGCTGCTTGGAAACCTGACGGTGTGTGAAATTAGTTAGCCAAATGGAGTTGTTCTCCCACAAGAACCACTGGGCTGATTCTTCTTCAATATGCGCTTCACCAACATGCAGTGTTTCCTTGATTGAAATAGCTCTCACACCAATATTGGGCCTAGAGCCTTTGTATTGAGGGTTATCTTAAAACGGCTTTGGCTAGGAAGTTGTCTGTGAATGTGGAGGTGGTGGCATGTGAAACCCGCATGTGGAGCATTGGATTGTGTGAATTGCTCACCAAGCTTCATTTCAGTCCTAGGCACTCAAAGGGCATTAAGCCTAGAGTGTGAAAACTGAGTTTCCTTGAGAGCTGCTTGGAAGCCTGATGGTGTGTGAAGTTAGTGAGCCAAATGGAGTTGTTCTCCCACAAGAACCACTCGGCTGATTCTTCTTCAATATGCGCTTCACCAACATGCAGTGTTTCCTTGATTGAATTAGCTCTCACACCAATATTTGCGCCTAGAGCCTTTGTATTGAGGGCTCTCTGAAAACGGCTTTGGCGCTGAAGTTGTCTGTGAATGTGGAGTTGGTGGCATGTGAAACCCGCATGTGGAGCCTTGGTTTGTGTGGGATGCTTTACCAGGTTCATTCCCACATAATGCACTCAAAGGGCATTAAGCCTAGAGTGTGAAAACTGAGTTTCCTTGAGAGCTGCTTGGAAGCCTGATGGTGTGTGAAGTTAGTGAGCCAAATGGAGTTGTTCTCCCACAAGAACCACTCGGCTGATTCTTCTTCAATATGCGCTTCACCAACATGCAGTGTTTCCTTCATTGAATTAGCTCTCACACCAATATTTGCGCCTACAGCTTTTGCATTAAGGGCATTTTGAAAACGGCTTTGGCCCTGAAGTTGCCTGTGAATGTGGAGTTGTTGGCATGTGAAACCCGCATGTGGAGCATTGGTTTGTGTGGGAAGCTCACCAAGGTTCATTCCTAGATAATGCACTCAAAGGGCATAAAGCATAGTGTGTGAAAATTGAGTTTCCTTGAGAGCTGCTTGGAAACCTGACGGTGTGTGAAATTAGTTAGCCAAATGGAGTTGTTCTCCCACAAGAACCACTCGGCTGATTCTTCTTCAATATGCGCTTCACCAACATGCAGTGTTTCCTTGATTGAATTAGCTCTCACACCAATATTGGGCCTAGAGCCTTTGTATTGAGGGCTATCTGAAAACGGCTTTGGCTAGGAAGTTGTCTGTGAATGTGGAGTTGGTGGCATGTGAAACCCGCATGTGGAGCATTGGATTGTGTGAATTGCTCACCAAGCTTCATTTCAGTCCTAGGCACTCAAAGGGCATTAAGCCTAGAGTGTGAAAACTGAGTTTCCTTGAGAGCTGCTTGGAAGCCTGATGGTGTGTGAAGTTAGTGAGCCAAATGGAGTTGTTCTCCCACAAGAACCACTCGGCTGATTCTTCTTCAATATGCGCTTCACCAACATGCAGTGTTTCCTTGATTGAATTAGCTCTCACACCAATATTTGCGCCTAGAGCCTTTATATTGAGGGTTATCTGAAAACGGCTTTGGCGCTGAAGTTGTCTGTGAATGTGGAGTTGGTGGCATGTGAAATCCGCATGTGAAGCCTTGGTTTGTGTGGGATGCTTTACCAGGTTCATTCCCACATAATGCACTCAAAGGGCATTAAGCCTAGAGTGTGAAAACTGAGTTTCCTTGAGAGCTGCTTGGAAGCCTGATGGTGTGTGAAGTTAGTGAGCCAAATAGAGTTGTTCTCCCACAAGAACCACTCGGCTGATTCTTCTTCAATATGTGCTTCACCAACATGCAGTGTTTTATTGACTGAATTAGTTCGCACACCAATCATTACGCCTATAGCCTTTGCATTGAGGGCTATCTGAAAACGGCTTTGGCGCTGAAGTTGTCTGTAAATGTGGAGTTGGTGGCATGTGCAACCCGCATGTGGAGCATTGGTTTGTGTGGGATGCTCTTCCAGGTTCATTCCTAGACAATGCACTCAAAGGTCATTAAGCCTAGAGTGTGAAAACTGAGTTTCCTTGAGAGCTGCTTGGAAGCCTGATGGTGTGTGAAGTTAGTGAGCCCAATGGAGTTGTTCTCCCACAAGAACCACTCGGCTGATTCTTCTTCAATATGCGCTTCACCAACATGCAGTGTTTCCTTGACTGAATTAGCTCTCACACCAATATTGGGCTAGAGCCTTTGTATTGAGGACTATCTGAAAACGGCTTTTGCGCTGAAGTTGTCTGTGAATGTGATGTTGGTGGCATGTGAAACCCGCATGTGGAGCATTGGTTTGTGTGGGAAGCTCACCAAGGTTCATTCCTAGATAATGCGCTCAAAGGGCATAAAGCACAGTGTGTGAAAATTGAGTATCCTTGAGAGCTGCTTTGAAGCCTGATGGTGTGTGAAGTTAGTGAGCCAAATGGAGTTGTTCTCCCACAAGAACCACTCGGCTGATTCTTCTTCAATTTGCGCTTCACCAACATGCAGTGTTTCCTTGATTGAATTACCTCTCACACCAATATTTGCGTCTAGAGCCTTTGTATTGAGGGCTATCTGAAAACGGCTTTGGCGCTGAAGTGGTCTGTGAATGTGGAGTTGGTGGCATGTGAAACCCGCATGTGGAGCATTGGTTTGTGTGGGATGCTCTAACTGGTTCATTCCTAGATAATGCACTCAAAGTGCATTAAGCCTAGAGTGTGAAAACTGAGTTTCCTTGAGAGCTGCTTGGAAGCCTGATGGTGTGTGAAGTTAGTGAGCCAAACGGAGTTGTTCTCCCACAAGAACCACTCGGCTGATTCTTCTTCAATATGCGCTTCACCAACATGCAGTGTTTCCTTGATTGAATTAGCTCTCACACCAATATTTGGGCTAAAGACTTTGTATTGAGGGCTATCTGAAAACGGCTTTGGCTAGGAAGTTGTCTGTGAATGTGGAGTTGTTGGCATGTGAAACCCGCATGTGGAGCATTGGTTTGTGTGGGAAGCTCACCAAGGTTCATTCCTAGATAATGCACTCAAAGGGCATAAAGCATAGTGTGTGAAAATTGAGTTTCCTTGAGAGCTGCTTGGAAACCTGACGGTGTGTGAAATTAGTTAGCCAAATGGAGTTGTTCTCCCACAAGAACCACTGGGCTGATTCTTCTTCAATATGCGCTTCACCAACATGCAGTGTTTCCTTGATTGAAATAGCTCTCACACCAATATTGGGCCTAGAGCCTTTGTATTGAGGGTTATCTTAAAACGGCTTTGGCTAGGAAGTTGTCTGTGAATGTGGAGTTGGTGGCATGTGAAACCCGCATGTGGAGCATTGGATTGTGTGAATTGCTCACCAAGCTTCATTTCAGTCCTAGGCACTCAAAGGGCATTAAGCCTAGAGTGTGAAAACTGAGTTTCCTTGAGAGCTGCTTGGAAGCCTGATGGTGTGTGAAGTTAGTGAGCCAAATGGAGTTGTTCTCCCACAAGAACCACTCGGCTGATTCTTCTTCAATATGCGCTTCACCAACATGCAGTGTTTCCTTGATTGAATTAGCTCTCACACCCATATTTGCGCCTAGAGCCTTTGTATTGAGGGCTCTCTGAAAACGGCTTTGGCGCTGAAGTTGTCTGTGAATGTGGAGTTGGTGGCATGTGAAACCCGCATGTGGAGCCTTGGTTTGTGTGGGATGCTTTACCAGGTTCATTCCCACATAATGCACTCAAAGGGCATTAAGCCTAGAGTGTGAAAACTGAGTTTCCTTGAGAGCTGCTTGGAAGCCTGATGGTGTGTGAAGTTAGTGAGCCAAATGGAGTTGTTCTCCCACAAGAACCACTCGGCTGATTCTTCTTCAATATGCGCTTCACCAACATGCTGTGTTTTATTGACTGAATTAGTTCTCACACCAATCATTACGCCTATAGCCTTTGCATTGAGGGCTATCTGAAAACGGCTTTGGCGCTGAAGTTGTCTGTAAATGTGGAGTTGGTGGCATGTGAAACCCACATGTGCAGCCTTGGTTTGTGTGGGATTCTCTACCAGGTTCATTCCTAGATAATGCACTCAAATGGAATTAAGGCTAGAGTGTGAAAACTGAGTTTCCTTGAGAGCTGCTTGGAAGCCTGATGGTGTGTGAAGTTAGTGAGCCAAATGGAGTTGTTCTCCCACAAGAACCACTCGGCTGATTCTTCTTCAATATGTGCTTCAGCAACATGCATTGTTTCCTTGAAGGAATTAGCTCTCACACCAATATTTGCGCCTAGAGCTTTTGCATTGAGGGCTATCTGAAAACGGCTTTGGCTAGGAAGTTGTGTGTGAATGTGGAGTTGGTGGCATGTAAAATCCGCATGTGGAGCATTGGTTTGTGTGGGATGCTCACCAAGCTTCATTTCAGTCCTAGGCACTCAAAGGGCATTAAGCCTAGAGTGTGAAAACTGAGTTTCCTTGAGAGCTGCTTGGAAGCCTGATGGTGTGTGAAGTTAGTGAGCCAAATGGAGTGGATCTGCCACAAGAAACACTCGGCTGAGTCTTCTTCAATATGCCCTTCACCAACAGGCAGTGTTTCCTTGATTGAATTAGCTCTCACACCAATATTTGCGCCTAGAGCTTCTGTATTGAGGGCTATCTGAAAACGGCTTTGGCGCTGAAGGTGTCTGTGAATGTGGAGTTGGTGGCATGTGAAACCCGCATGTGGAGCCTTGGTTTGTGTGGGATGCTTTACCAGGTTCATTCCTACATAATGCACTCAAAGGGCATTAAGCCTAGATTGTGAAAACTGAGTTTCCTTGAGAGCTGCTTGGAAGCCTGATGGTGTGTGAAGTTAGTGAGCCAAATGGAGTTGTTCTCCCACAAGAACCACTCGGCTGATTCTTCTTCAATATGCGCTTCACCAACATGCAGTGTTTCCTTGATTGAATTAGCTCTCACACCAATATTTGCGCCTAGAGCTTTTGTATTGAGGGCTATCTGAAAAGGGCTTTGGCGCTGAAGTTGTCTGTGAATGTGGAGTTGGTGGCATGTGAAACCCGCATGAGCAGCATTGGTTTGTGTGGGATGCTCTACCAGGTTCATTCTTAGATAATGCACTCAAAAGGCATTAAGCCTAGAGTGTGAAAACTGAGTTTCATTGAGAGCTGCATGGAAGCCTGATGGTGTGTGAAGTTAGTGAGCCAAATGGAGTTGTTCTCCCACAAGAACCACTCGGCTGATTCTTCTTCAATATGCGCTTCACCAACATGCAGTGTTTCCTTGATTGAATTAGCTCTCACACCAATATTTGCGCCTAGAGCCTTTGTATTGAGGGCTCTCTGAAAACGGCTTTGGCTAGGAAGTGGTCTGTGAATGTGGAGTTGGTGGCATGTGAAACCCGCATGTGGAGCATTGGTTTGTGTGGGATGCTCTATCTGGTTCATTCCTAGATAATGCAGTCAAATGGCATTAAGCCTAGAGTGTGAAAACTGAGTTTCCTTGAGAGTTGCATGGAAGCCTGATGGTGTGTGAAGTTAGTGAGCCAAATGGAGTTGTTCTCCCACAAGAACCACTCGGCTGATTCTTCTTCAATATGCGCTTCACCAACATGCAGTGTTTCCATGATTGAATTAGCTCTCACACCAATATTTGCGCCTTGACCCTTTGCATTGAGGGCTATCTGAAAACGGCTTTGGCTAGGAAGTTGTGTGTGAATGTGGAGTTGGTGGCATGTGAAACCCGCATGTGGAGCATTGGTTTGTGTGGGATACTCTTCCAGGTTCATTCCTAGACAATTCACTCAAAGGGCATTAAGCCTAGAGTGTGAAAACTGAGTTTCCTTGAGAGCTGCTAGGAAGCCTGATGGTGTGTGAAGTTAGTGAGCCAAATGGAGTTGTTCTCCCACAAGAACCACTCGGCTGATTCTTCTTCAATATGCGCTTCACCAACATGCAGTGTTTCCTTGACTGAATTAGCTCTCACACCAATATTGGGCTAGAGCCTTTGTATTGAGGACTATCTGAAAACGGCTTTTGCGCTGAAATTGTCTGTGAATGTGGATATTGGTGGCATGTGAAACCCGCATGTGGAGCATTGGTTTGTGTGGGAAGCTCACCAAGGTTCATTCCTAGATAATGCGCTCAAAGGGCATAAAGCACAGTGTGTGAAAATTGAGTTTCCTTGAGAGCTGTTTGGAAGCCTGATGGTGTGTGAAGTTAGTGAGCCAAATGGAGTTGTTCTCCCACAAGAACCACTCGGCTGATTCTTCTTCAATATGCGCTTCACCAACATGCAGTGTTTCCTTGATTGAATTAGCTTTCACACCAATATTTGTGCCTAGAGCCTTTGCATTGAGGGGTATCTGAAAACGGCTTTGGCGCTGAAGTTGTCTGTGAATGTGGAGTTGGTGGCATGTGAAACCCGCATGTGGAGCATGCGTTTGCGTGATATGCTCAAAAGGTCCATTCCGAGATAATGCACTCAAAGGGCATTAAGCATAGAGTGTGGAAACTGAGTTTCCTGAGAACTGCTTGGAAGCCTGATGGTGTGTGAAGTTAGTGAGCCAAATGGAGTTGTTCTATCACAAGAACCACTCGGCTGATTCTTCAATATGCGCTTCACCAACATGCAGTGTTTTCTTGACTGAATTAGCTCTCACACCAATATTTGGGACTAGAGCCTTTGTATTGAGGGCTATCTGAAAACGGCTTTGGCGCTGAAGTTGTCTGTGAATGTGGAGTTGGTGGCATGTGAAACCTGCATTTGGAGCATTCGTTTGTGTGGGAAGCTCACCAAGCATCATTTCAGTTCTCAGCACTCGAAGGGCATTAAGTCTAGAGTGTGAAAACTGAGTTTCCTTGAGAGCTGCTTGGAAGCCTGATGGTGTGTGAAGTTAGTGAGCCAAATTTAGTTGTTCTCCCACAAGAACCACTCGGCTGATTCTTCTTCAATATGCGCTTCACCAACATGCAGTGTTTCCTTGATTGAATTAGCTCTCACACCAATATTTGCGCCTAGAGCCTTTGTATTGAGGGCTATCTGAAAAGGGCTTTGGCTAGGAAGTTTTCTGTGAATGTGGAGTTGCTGGCATGTGAAACCCGCATGTGGAGCATTGGTTTGTGTGGGATGCTTTACCAGGTCCATTCCCACATAATGCACTCAAGGGCATTAAGCCTAGAGTGTGAAAACTGAGTTTCCTTGAGAGATGCTTGGAAGCCTGATGGTGTGTGAAGTTAGTGAGCCAAACGGAGTTGTTCTCCCACAAGAACCACTCGGCTGATTCTTCTTCAATATGCGCTTCACCAACATGCAGTGTTTCCTTCATTGAATTAGCTCTCACACCAATATTTGCGCCTACAGCTTTTGCATTAAGGGCATTTTGAAAACGGCTTTGGCCCTGAAGTTGCCTGTGAATGTGGAGTTGTTGGCATGTGAAACCCGCATGTGGAGCATTGGTTTGTGTGGGAAGCTCACCAAGGTTCATTCCTAGATAATGCACTCAAAGGGCATAAAGCATAGTGTGTGAAAATTGAGTTTCCTTGAGAGCTGCTTGGAAACCTGACGGTGTGTGAAATTAGTTAGCCAAATGGAGTTGTTCTCCCACAAGAACCACTCGGCTGATTCTTCTTCAATATGCGCTTCACCAACATGCAGTGTTTCCTTGATTGAATTAGCTCTCACACCAATATTGGGCCTAGAGCCTTTGTATTGAGGGCTATCTGAAAACGGCTTTGGCTAGGAAGTTGTCTGTGAATGTGGAGTTGGTGGCATGTGAAACCCGCATGTGGAGCATTGGATTGTGTGAATTGCTCACCAAGCTTCATTTCAGTCCTAGGCACTCAAAGGGCATTAAGCCTAGAGTGTGAAAACTGAGTTTCCTTGAGAGCTGCTTGGAAGCCTGATGGTGTGTGAAGTTAGTGAGCCAAATGGAGTTGTTCTCCCACAAGAACCACTCGGCTGATTCTTCTTCAATATGCGCTTCACCAACATGCAGTGTTTCCTTGATTGAATTAGCTCTCACACCAATATTTGCGCCTAGAGCCTTTATATTGAGGGTTATCTGAAAACGGCTTTGGCGCTGAAGTTGTCTGTGAATGTGGAGTTGGTGGCATGTGAAATCCGCATGTGAAGCCTTGGTTTGTGTGGGATGCTTTACCAGGTTCATTCCCACATAATGCACTCAAAGGGCATTAAGCCTAGAGTGTGAAAACTGAGTTTCCTTGAGAGCTGCTTGGAAGCCTGATGGTGTGTGAAGTTAGTGAGCCAAATGGAGTTGTTCTCCCACAAGAACCACTCGGCTGATTCTTCTTCAATATGTGCTTCACCAACATGCAGTGTTTTATTGACTGAATTAGTTCGCACACCAATCATTACGCCTATAGCCTTTGCATTGAGGGCTATCTGAAAACGGCTTTGGCGCTGAAGTTGTCTGTAAATGTGGAGTTGGTGGCATGTGCAACCCGCATGTGGAGCATTGGTTTGTGTGGGATGCTCTTCCAGGTTCATTCCTAGACAATGCACTCAAAGGGCATTAAGCCTAGAGTGTGAAAACTGAGTTTCCTTGAGAGCTTCTTGGAAGCCTGATGGTGTGTGAAGTTAGTGAGCCAAATGGAGTTGTTCTCCCACAAGAACCACTCGGCTGATTCTTCTTCAATATGCGCTTCACCAACATGCAGTGTTTCCATGATTGAATTAGCTCTCACACCAATATTTGCGCCTACAGCTTTTGCATTAAGGGCATTTTGAAAACGGCTTTGGCCCTGAAGTTGCCTGTGAATGTGGAGTTGTTGGCATGTGAAACCCGCATGTGGAGCATTGGTTTGTGTGGGAAGCTCACCAAGGTTCATTCCTAGATAATGCACTCAAAGGGCATAAAGCATAGTGTGTGAAAATTGAGTTTCCTTGAGAGCTGCTTGGAAACCTGACGGTGTGTGAAATTAGTTAGCCAAATGGAGTTGTTCTCCCACAAGAACCACTCGGCTGATTCTTCTTCAATATGCGCTTCACCAACATGCAGTGTTTCCTTGATTGAATTAGCTCTCACACCAATATTGGGCCTAGAGCCTTTGTATTGAGGGCTATCTGAAAACGGCTTTGGCTAGGAAGTTGTCTGTGAATGTGGAGTTGGTGGCATGTGAAACCCGCATGTGGAGCATTGGATTGTGTGAATTGCTCACCAAGCTTCATTTCAGTCCTAGGCACTCAAAGGGCATTAAGCCTAGAGTGTGAAAACTGAGTTTCCTTGAGAGCTGCTTGGAAGCCTGATGGTGTGTGAAGTTAGTGAGCCAAATGGAGTTGTTCTCCCACAAGAACCACTCGGCTGATTCTTCTTCAATATGCGCTTCACCAACATGCAGTGTTTCCTTGATTGAATTAGCTCTCACACCAATATTTGCGCCTAGAGCCTTTATATTGAGGGTTATCTGAAAACGGCTTTGGCGCTGAAGTTGTCTGTGAATGTGGAGTTGGTGGCATGTGAAATCCGCATGTGAAGCCTTGGTTTGTGTGGGATGCTTTACCAGGTTCATTCCCACATAATGCACTCAAAGGGCATTAAGCCTAGAGTGTGAAAACTGAGTTTCCTTGAGAGCTGCTTGGAAGCCTGATGGTGTGTGAAGTTAGTGAGCCAAATGGAGTTGTTCTCCCACAAGAACCACTCGGCTGATTCTTCTTCAATATGTGCTTCACCAACATGCAGTGTTTTATTGACTGAATTAGTTCGCACACCAATCATTACGCCTATAGCCTTTGCATTGAGGGCTATCTGAAAACGGCTTTGGCGCTGAAGTTGCCTGTAAATGTGGAGTTGGTGGCATGTGCAACCCGCATGTGGAGCATTGGTTTGTGTGGGATGCTCTTCCAGGTTCATTCCTAGACAATGCACTCAAAGGGCATTAAGCCTAGAGTGTGAAAACTGAGTTTCCTTGAGAGCTTCTTGGAAGCCTGATGGTGTGTGAAGTTAGTGAGCCAAATGGAGTTGTTCTCCCACAAAACCACTCGGCTGATTCTTCTTCAATATGCGCTTCACAAACATGCAGTGTTTCCTTGATTGAATTAGCTCTCACACCAATATTTGCGCCTAGAGCCTTTGTATTGAGGGCTATCTGAAAACGGCTTTGGCTAGGAAGTTGTATGTGAATGTGGAGTTGGTGGCATGTAAAACCCGCATGTGGAGCATTGGTTTGTGTGGGATGCTCACCAAGCTTCATTTCAGTCCTAGGCACTCAAAGGGAATTAAGCCTAGAGTGTGAAAACTGAGTTTCCTTGAGAGCTGCTTGGAAGCATGATGGTGTGTGAAGTTAGTGAGCCAAATGGAGTGGATCTGCCACAAGAAACACTCGGCTGAGTCTTCTTCAGTATGCCCTTCACCAACATGCAGTGTTTCCTTGATTGAATTAGCTCTCACACCAATATTTGCGCCTAGAGCTTCTGTATTGAGGGCTATCTGAAAACGGCTTTGGCGCTGAAGGTGTCTGTGAATGTGGAGTTGGTGGCATGTGAAACCCGCATGTGGAGCATTGGTTGTGTGGGATGCTCTACCAGGTTCATTCTTAGATAATGCACTCAAAAGGCATTAAGCCTAGAGTGTGAAAACTGAGTTTCCTTGAGAGCTGCTTGGAAGCCTGATGGTGTGTGAAGTTAGTGAGCCAAATGGAGTTGTTCTCCCACAAGAACCACTCGGCTGATTCTTCTTCAATATGCGCTTCACCAACATGCAGTGTTTCCTTGATTGAATTAGCTCTCACACCAATATTTGCGCCTAGAGCCTTTGTATTGAGGGCTCTCTGAAAACGGCTTTGGCTAGGAAGTGGTCTGTGAATGTGGAGTTGGTGGCATGTGAAACCCGCATGTGGAGCATTGGTTTGTGTGGGATGCTCTACCTGGTTCATTCCTAGATAATGCAGTCAAATGGCATTAAGCCTAGAGTGTGAAAACTGAGTTTCCTTGAGAGTTGCATGGAAGCCTGATGGTGTGTGAAGTTAGTGAGCCAAATGGAGTTGTTCTCCCACAAGAACCACTCGGCTGATTCTTCTTCAATATGCGCTTCACCAACATGCAGTGTTTCCATGATTGAATTAGCTCTCACACCAATATTTGCGCCTTGACCCTTTGCATTGAGGGCTCTCTGAAAACGGCTTTGGCTAGGAAGTTGTCTGTGAATGTGGAGTTGGTGGCATGTGAAACCCGCATGTGGATCATTGGTTTGTGTGGGATGCTCTTCCAGGTTCATTCCTAGACAATTCACTCAAAGGTCATTAAGCCTAGAGTGTGAAAACTGAGTTTCCTTGAGAGCTGCTTGGAAGCCTGATGGTGTGTGAAGTTAGTGAGCCCAATGGAGTTGTTCTCCCACAAGAACCACTCGGCTGATTCTTCTTCAATATGCGCTTCACCAACATGCAGTGTTTCCTTGACTGAATTAGCTCTCACACCAATATTGGGCTAGAGCCTTTGTATTGAGGACTATCTGAAAACGGCTTTTGCGCTGAAGTTGTCTGTGAATGTGATGTTGCTGGCATGTGAAACCCGCATGTGGAGCATTGGTTTGTGTGGGAAGCTCACCAAGGTTCATTCCTAGATAATGCGCTCAAAGGGCATAAAGCACAGTGTGTGAAAATTGAGTATCCTTGAGAGCTGCTTTGAAGCCTGATGGTGTGTGAAGTTAGTGAGCCAAATGGAGTTGTTCTCCCACAAGAACCACTCGGCTGATTCTTCTTCAATTTGCGCTTCACCAACATGCAGTGTTTCCTTGATTGAATTAGCTCTCACACCAATATTTGCGTCTAGAGCCTTTGTATTGAGGGCTATCTGAAAACGGCTTTGGCGCTGAAGTGGTCTGTGAATGTGGAGTTGGTGGCATGTGAAACCCGCATGTGGAGCATTGGTTTGTGTGGGATGCTCTAACTGGTTCATTCCTAGATAATGCACTCAAAGTGCATTAAGCCTAGAGTGTGAAAACTGAGTTTCCTTGAGAGCTGCTTGGAAGCCTGATGGTGTGTGAAGTTAGTGAGCCAAACGGAGTTGTTCTCCCACAAGAACCACTCGGCTGATTCTTCTTCAATATGCGCTTCACCAACATGCAGTGTTTCCTTGATTGAAATAGCTCTCACACCAATATTTGGGCTAAAGACTTTGTATTGAGGGCTATCTGAAAACGGCTTTGGCTAGGAAGTGGTCTGTGAATGTGGAGTTGTTGGCATGTGAAACCCGCATGTGGAGCATTGGTTTGTGTGGGAAGCTCACCAAGGTTCATTCCTAGATAATGCACTCAAAGGGCATAAAGCATAGTGTGTGAAAATTGAGTTTCCTTGAGAGCTGCTTGGAAACCTGACGGTGTGTGAAATTAGTTAGCCAAATGGAGTTGTTCTCCCACAAGAACCACTCGGCTGATTCTTCTTCAATATGCGCTTCACCAACATGCAGTGTTTCCTTGATTGAAATAGCTCTCACACCAATATTGGGCCTAGAGCCTTTGTATTGAGGGTTATCTTAAAACGGCTTTGGCTAGGAAGTTGTCTGTGAATGTGGAGTTGGTGGCATGTGAAACCCGCATGTGGAGCATTGGATTGTGTGAATTGCTCACCAAGCTTCATTTCAGTCCTAGGCACTCAAAGGGCATTAAGCCTAGAGTGTGAAAACTGAGTTTCCTTGAGAGCTGCTTGGAAGCCTGATGGTGTGTGAAGTTAGTGAGCCAAATGGAGTTGTTCTCCCACAAGAACCACTCGGCTGATTCTTCTTCAATATGCGCTTCACCAACATGCAGTGTTTCCTTGATTGAATTAGCTCTCACACCCATATTTGCGCCTAGAGCCTTTGTATTGAGGGCTCTCTGAAAACGGCCATGGCGCTGAAGTTGTCTGTGAATGTGGAGTTGGTGGCATGTGAAACCCGCATGTGGAGCCTTGGTTTGTGTGGGATGCTTTACCAGGTTCATTCCCACATAATGCACTCAAAGGGCATTAAGCCTAGAGTGTGAAAACTGAGTTTCCTTGAGAGCTGCTTGGAAGCCTGATGGTGTGTGAAGTTAGTGAGCCAAATGGAGTTGTTCTCCCACAAGAACCACTCGGCTGATTCTTCTTCAATATGCGCTTCACCAACATGCAGTGTTTTATTGACTGAATTAGTTCTCACACCAATCATTACGCCTATAGCCTTTGCATTGAGGGCTATCTGAAAACGGCTTTGGCGCTGAAGTTGTCTGTAAATGTGGAGTTGGTGGCATGTGAAACCCACATGTGCAGCCTTGGTTTGTGTGGGATTCTCTACCAGGTTCATTCCTAGATAATGCACTCAAATGGAATTAAGGCTAGAGTGTGAAAACTGAGTTTCCTTGAGAGCTGCTTGGAAGCCTGATGGTGTGTGAAGTTAGTGAGCCAAATGGAGTTGTTCTCCCACAAGAACCACTCGGCTGATTCTTCTTCAATATGTGCTTCAGCAACATGCATTGTTTCCTTGAAGGAATTAGCTCTCACACCAATATTTGCGCCTAGAGCTTTTGCATTGAGGGCTATCTGAAAACGGCTTTGGCTAGGAAGTTGTGTGTGAATGTGGAGTTTGTGGCATGTAAAACCCGCATGTGGAGCATTGGTTTGTGTGGGATGCTCACCAAGCTTCATTTCAGTCCTAGGCACTCAAAGGGCATTAAGCCTAGAGTGTGAAAACTGAGTTTCCTTGAGAGCTGCTTGGAAGCCTGATGGTGTGTGAAGTTAGTGAGCCAAATGGAGTGGATCTGCCACAAGAAACACTCGGCTGAGTCTTCTTCAATATGCCCTTCACCAACAGGCAGTGTTTCCTTGATTGAATTAGCTCTCACACCAATATTTGCGCCTAGAGCTTCTGTATTGAGGGCTATCTGAAAACGGCTTTGGCGCTGAAGGTGTCTGTGAATGTGGAGTTGGTGGCATGTGAAACCCGCATGTGGAGCCTTGGTTTGTGTGGGATGCTTTACCAGGTTCATTCCTACATAATGCACTCAAAGGGCATTAAGCCTAGATTGTGAAAACTGAGTTTCCTTGAGAGCTGCTTGGAAGCCTGATGGTTTGTGAAGTTAGTGAGCCAAATGGAGTTGTTCTCCCACAAGAACCACTCGGCTGATTCTTCTTCAATATGCGCTTCACCAACATGCAGTGTTTCCTTGATTGAATTAGCTCTCACACCAATATTTGCGCCTAGAGCTTTTGTATTGAGGGCTATCTGAAAAGGGTTTTGGCGCTGAAGTTGTCTGTGAATGTGGAGTTGGTGGCATGTGAAACCCGCATGAGCAGCATTGGTTTGTGTGGGATGCTCTACCAGGTTCATTCTTAGATAATGCACTCAAAAGGCATTAAGCCTAGAGTGTGAAAACTGAGTTTCATTGAGAGCTGCATGGAAGCCTGATGGTGTGTGAAGTTAGTGAGCCAAATGGAGTTGTTCTCCCACAAGAACCACTCGGCTGATTCTTCTTCAATATGCGCTTCACCAACATGCAGTGTTTCCTTGATTGAATTAGCTCTCACACCAATATTTGCGCCTAGAGCCTTTGTATTGAGGGCTCTCTGAAAACGGCTTTGGCTAGGAAGTGGTCTGTGAATGTGGAGTTGGTGGCATGTGAAACCCGCATGTGGAGCATTGGTTTGTGTGGGATGCTCTATCTGGTTCATTCCTAGATAATGCAGTCAAATGGCATTAAGCCTAGAGTGTGAAAACTGAGTTTCCTTGAGAGTTGCATGGAAGCCTGATGGTGTGTGAAGTTAGTGAGCCAAATGGAGTTGTTCTCCCACAAGAACCACTCGGCTGATTCTTCTTCAATATGCGCTTCACCAACATGCAGTGTTTCCATGATTGAATTAGCTCTCACACCAATATTTGCGCCTTGACCCTTTGCATTGAGGGCTATCTGAAAACGGCTTTGGCTAGGAAGTTGTGTGTGAATGTGGAGTTGGTGGCATGTGAAACCCGCATGTGGAGCATTGGTTTGTGTGGGATACTCTTCCAGGTTCATTCCTAGACAATTCACTCAAAGGGCATTAAGCCTAGAGTGTGAAAACTGAGTTTCCTTGAGAGCTGCTAGGAAGCCTGATGGTGTGTGAAGTTAGTGAGCCAAATGGAGTTGTTCTCCCACAAGAACCACTCGGCTGATTCTTCTTCAATATGCGCTTCACCAACATGCAGTGTTTCCTTGACTGAATTAGCTCTCACACCAATATTGGGCTAGAGCCTTTGTATTGAGGACTATCTGAAAACGGCTTTTGCGCTGAAATTGTCTGTGAATGTGGATATTGGTGGCATGTGAAACCCGCATGTGGAGCATTGGTTTGTGTGGGAAGCTCACCAAGGTTCATTCCTAGATAATGCGCTCAAAGGGCATAAAGCACAGTGTGTGAAAATTGAGTTTCCTTGAGAGCTGCTTGGAAGCCTGATGGTGTGTGAAGTTAGTGAGCCAAATGGAGTTGTTCTCCCACAAGAACCACTCGGCTGATTCTTCTTCAATATGCGCTTCACCAACATGCAGTGTTTCCTTGATTGAATTAGCTTTCACACCAATATTTGTGCCTAGAGCCTTTGCATTGAGGGGTATCTGAAAACGGCTTTGGCGCTGAAGTTGTCTGTGAATGTGGAGTTGGTGGCATGTGAAACCCGCATGTGGAGCATGCGTTTGCGTGATATGCTCAAAAGGTCCATTCCGAGAAAATGCACTCAAAGGGCATTAAGGATAGAGTGTGGAAACTGAGTTTCCTGAGAACTGCTTGGAAGCCTGATGGTGTGTGAAGTTAGTGAGCCAAATGGAGTTGTTCTATCACAAGAACCACTCGGCTGATTCTTCAATATGCGCTTCACCAACATGCAGTGTTTTCTTGACTGAATTAGCTCTCACACAAATATTTGGGACTAGAGCCTTTGTATTGAGGGCTATCTGAAAACGGCTTTGGCGCTGAAGTTGTCTGTGAATGTGGAGTTGGTGGCATGTGAAACCCGCATTTGGAGCATTCGTTTGTGTGGGAAGCTCACCAAGCATCATTTCAGTTCTCAGCATTCGAAGGGCATTAAGTCTAGAGTGTGAAAACTGAGTTTCCTTGAGAGCTGCTTGGAAGCCTGATGGTGTGTGAAGTTAGTGAGCCAAATTTAGTTGTTCTCCCACAAGAACCACTCGGCTGATTCTTCTTCAATATGCGCTTCACCAACATGCAGTGTTTCCTTGATTGAATTAGCTCTCACACCAATATTTTCGCCTAGAGCCTTTGTATTGAGGGCTATCTGAAAAGGGCTTTGGCTAGGAAGTTTTCTGTGAATGTGGAGTTGCTGGCATGTGAAACCCGCATGTGGAGCATTGGTTTGTGTGGGATGCTTTACCAGGTCCATTCCCACATAATGCACTCAAGGGCATTAAGCCTAGAGTGTGAAAACTGAGTTTCCTTGAGAGATGCTTGGAAGCCTGATGGTGTGTGAAGTTAGTGAGCCAAACGGAGTTGTTCTCCCACAAGAACCACTCGGCTGATTCTTCTTCAATATGCGCTTCACCAACATGCAGTGTTTCCTTCATTGAATTAGCTCTCACACCAATATTTGCGCCTACAGCTTTTGCATTAAGGGCATTTTGAAAACGGCTTTGGCCCTGAAGTTGCCTGTGAATGTGGAGTTGTTGGCATGTGAAACCCGCATGTGGAGCATTGGTTTGTGTGGGAAGCTCACCAAGGTTCATTCCTAGATAATGCACTCAAAGGGCATAAAGCATAGTGTGTGAAAATTGAGTTTCCTTGAGAGCTGCTTGGAAACCTGACGGTGTGTGAAATTAGTTAGCCAAATGGAGTTGTTCTCCCACAAGAACCACTCGGCTGATTCTTCTTCAATATGCGCTTCACCAACATGCAGTGTTTCCTTGATTGAATTAGCTCTCACACCAATATTGGGCCTAGAGCCTTTGTATTGAGGGCTATCTGAAAACGGCTTTGGCTAGGAAGTTGTCTGTGAATGTGGAGTTGGTGGCATGTGAAACCCGCATGTGGAGCATTGGATTGTGTGAATTGCTCACCAAGCTTCATTTCAGTCCTAGGCACTCAAAGGGCATTAAGCCTAGAGTGTGAAAACTGAGTTTCCTTGAGAGCTGCTTGGAAGCCTGATGGTGTGTGAAGTTAGTGAGCCAAATGGAGTTGTTCTCCCACAAGAACCACTCGGCTGATTCTTCTTCAATATGCGCTTCACCAACATGCAGTGTTTCCTTGATTGAATTAGCTCTCACACCAATATTTGCGCCTAGAGCCTTTGTATTGAGGGTTATCTGAAAACGGCTTTGGCGCTGAAGTTGTCTGTGAATGTGGAGTTGGTGGCATGTGAAATCCGCATGTGAAGCCTTGGTTTGTGTGGGATGCTTTACCAGGTTCATTCCCACATAATGCACTCACAGGGCATTAAGCCTAGAGTGTGAAAACTGAGTTTCCTTGAGAGCTGCTTGGAAGCCTGATGGTGTGTGAAGTTAGTGAGCCAAATGGAGTTGTTCTCCCACAAGAACCACTCGGCTGATTCTTCTTCAATATGTGCTTCACCAACATGCAGTGTTTTATTGACTGAATTAGTTCGCACACCAATCATTACGCCTATAGCCTTTGCATTGAGGGCTATCTGAAAACGGCTTTGGCGCTGAAGTTGTCTGTAAATGTGGAGTTGGTGGCATGTGCAACCCGCATGTGGAGCATTGGTTTGTGTGGGATGCTCTTCCAGGTTCATTCCTAGACAATGCACTCAAAGTGCATTAAGCCTAGAGTGTGAAAACTGAGTTTCCTTGAGAGCTGCTTGGAAGCATGATGGTGTGTGAAGTTAGTGAGCCAAATGGAGTGGATCTGCCACAAGAAACACTCGGCTGAGTCTTCTTCAATATGCCCTTCACCAACATGCAGTGTTTCCTTGATTGAATTAGCTCTCACACCAATATTTGCGCCTAGAGCTTCTGTATTGAGGGCTATCTGAAAACGGCTTTGGCGCTGAAGGTGTCTGTGAATGTGGAGTTGGTGGCATGTGAAACCCGCATGTGGAGCCTTGGTTTGTGTGGGATGCTTTACCAGGTTCATTCCTAGATAATGCACTCAAAGGACATTAAGCCTAGATTGTGAAAACTGAGTTTCCTTGAGAGCTGCATGGAAGCCTGATGGTGTGTGACGTTAGTGAGCCAAATGGAGTTGTTCTCCCACAAGAACCACTCGGCTGATTCTTCTTCAATATGCGCTTCACCAACATGCAGTGTTTCCTTGATTGAATTAGCTCTCACACCAATATTTGCGCCTAGAGCTTTTGTATTGAGGGCTATCTGAAAAGGGCTTTGGCGCTGAAGTTGTCTGTGAATTTGGAGTTGGTGGCATGTGAAACCCGCATGAGCAGCATTAGTTTGTGTGGGATGCTCTACCAGGTTCATTCTTAGATAATGCACTCAAAAGGCATTAAGCCTAGAGTGTGAAAACTGAGTTTCATTGAGAGCTGCATGGAAGCCTGATGGTGTGTGAAGTTAGTGAGCAATATGGAGTTGTTGCCCCAAAAGAACCACTCGTCTGATTCTTCTTCAATATGCGCTTCACCAACATGCAGTGTTTCCTTGATTGAATTAGCTCTCACACCAATATTTGCGCCTAGAGCCTTTGTATTGAGGGCTCTCTGAAAACGGCTTTGGCTAGGAAGTGGTCTGTGAATGTGGAGTTGGTGGCATGTGAAACCCGCATGTGGAGCATTGGTTTGTGTGGGATGCTCTACCTGGTTCATTCCTAGATAATGCAGTCAAATGGCATTAAGCCTAGAGTGTGAAAACTGAGTTTCCTTGAGAGTTGCATGGAAGCCTGATGGTGTGTGAAGTTAGTGAGCCAAATGGAGTTGTTCTCCCACAAGAACCACTCGGCTGATTCTTCTTCAATATGCGCTTCACCAACATGCAGTGTTTCCATGATTGAATTAGCTCTCACACCAATATTTGCGCCTAGAGCCTTTGTATTGAGGGCTATCTGAAAACGGCTTTGTCGCTGAATTTGTCTGTGAATGTGGAGTTGGTGGCATGTGAAACCCGCATGTGGAGCATTGGTTTGTGTGGGATGCTCTTCCAGGTTCATTCCTAGACAATTCACTCAAAGGGCATTAAGCCTAGAGTGTGAAAACTGAGTTTCCTTGAGAGCTGCTTGGAAGCCTGATGGTGTGTGAAGTTAGTGAGCCCAATGGAGTTGTTCTCCCACAAGAACCACTCGGCTGATTCTTCTTCAATATGCGCTTCACCAACATGCAGTGTTTCCTTGACTGAATTAGCTCTCACACCAATATTGGGCTAGAGCCTTTGTATTGAGGACTATCTGAAAACGGCTTTTGCGCTGAAGTTGTCTGTGAATGTGATGTTGGTGGCATGTGAAACCCGCATGTGGAGCATTGGTTTGTGTGGGAAGCTCACCAAGGTTCATTCCTAGATAATGCGCTCAAAGGGCATAAAGCACAGTGTGTGAAAATTGAGTTTCCTTGAGAGCTGCTTTGAAGCCTGATGGTGTGTGAAGTTAGTGAGCCAAATGGAGTTGTTCTCCTACAAGAACCACTCGGCTGATTTTTCTTCAATTTGCGCTTCACCAACATGCAGTGTTTCCTTGATTGAATTAGCTCTCACACCAATATTTGCGTCTAGAGCCTTTGTATTGAGGGCTATCTGAAAACGGCTTTGGCGCTGAAGTGGTCTGTGAATGTGGAGTTGGTGGCATGTGAAACCCGCATGTGGAGCATTGGTTTGTGTGGGATGCTCTACCTGGTTCATTCCTAGATAATGCACTCAAAGTGCATTAAGCCTAGAGTGTGAAAACTGAGTTTCCTTGAGAGCTGCTTGGAAGCCTGATGGTGTGTGAAGTTAGTGAGCCAAACGGAGTTGTTCTCCCACAAGAACCACTCGGCTGATTCTTCTTCAATATGCGCTTCACCAACATGCAGTGTTTCCTTGATTGAATTAGCTCTCACACCAATATTTGGGCTAAAGACTTTGTATTGAGGGCTATCTGAAAACGGCTTTGGCTAGGAAGTGGTCTGTGAATGTGGAGTTGTTGGCATGTGAAACCCGCATGTGGAGCATTGGTTTGTGTGGGAAGCTCACCAAGGTTCATTCCTAGATAATGCACTCAAAGGGCATAAAGCATAGTGTGTAAAAATTGAGTTTCCTTGAGAGCTGCTTGGAAACCTGACGGTGTGTGAAATTAGTTAGCCAAATGGAGTTGTTCTCCCACAAGAACCACTCGGCTGATTCTTCTTCAATATGCGCTTCACCAACATGCAGTGTTTCCTTGATTGAAATAGCTCTCACACCAATATTTGCGCCTAGAGCCTTTGCATTGAGGGCTATCTGAAAATGGCTTTGGCGCTGAAGTTGTCTGTGAATGTGGAGTTGGTGGCATGTGAAACCCGCATGTGGAGCATTGGTTTGTGTTGCATGCTCTACCAGGTTCATTCCTAGATAATTCACTCAATGGGCATTAAGCCTAGAGTGTGAAAACTGAGTTTCCTTGAGAGCTGCTTGGAAGCCTGATGGTGTGTAAAGTTAGTGAGCGAAATGGAGTTGTTCTCCCACAAGAACCACTCGGCTGATTCTTCTTCAATATGCGCTTCACCAACATGCATTGTTTCCTTGATTGAATTAGCTCTCACACCAATATTTGCGCCTATAGCCTTTGCATTGAGGGCTATCTGAAAACGACTTTGGCGCTGAAGTTGTCTGTGAATGTGGAGTTGGTGGCATGTGAAACCCGCATGTGGAGCATTGGTTTGTGTTGGATGCTCTACCACGTTCATTCCTAGATAATTCACTCAAAAGGCATTAAGCCTAGAGTGTGAAAACTGAGTTTCCTTGAGAGCTGCTTGGAAGCCTGATGGTGTGTGAAGTTAGTGAGCCAAATGGAGTTGTTCTCCCTCAAGAACCACTCGGCTGATTCTTCTTCAATATGCGCTTCACAACATGCAGTGTTTCCTTGATTGAATTAGCTCTCACACCAATATTTGCGCCTAGAGCCTTTGTATTGAGGGCTATCTGAAAATGGCTTTGGCGCTGAAGTGGTCTGTGAATGTGGAGTTGGTGGCATGTGAAACCCGCATGTGGAGCACTGGTTTGTGTGGGAAGCTCACCAAGCTTCATTTCAGTCCTAGGCACTCAAGGGGTATTAAGCCTAGAGTGTGAAAACTGAGTTCCCTTGAGAGCTGCTTGGAAGCCTGATGGTGTGTGAAGTTAGTGAGCCAAATGGAGTTGTTCTCCCACAAGAACCACTCGGCTGATTCTTCTTCAATATGCGCTTCACCAACATGCAGTGTTTCCTTGATTGAATTAGCTCTCACACCAATATTTGCGCCTAGAGCCTTTGCATTGAGGGATATCTGAAAATGGCTTTGGCGCTGAAGTTGTCTGTGAATGTGGAGTTGGTGGCATGTGAAACCCGCATGTAGAGCATTGGTTTGTTTGGGAAGCTCTACCAGGTTCATTCCTAGATAATGCACTGAAATGGCACTAAGCCTAGAGTGTGAAAACTGAGTTTCCTTGAGAGCTGCTTGGAAGCCTGATGGTGTGTGATGTTAGTGAGCCAAATGGAGTTGTTCTCCCACAAGAACCACTCGGCTGATTCTTCTTCAATATGCGCTTCACCAACATGCAGTGTTTCCTTGATTGAATTAGCTCTCACACCAATATTTGCACCTAGAGCCATTGTATTGAGGGCTATCTGAAAATGGCTTTGGCGCTAAAGTGGTCTGTGAATGTGGAGTTGGTGGCATGTGAAACCCGCATGTGGAGCATTGGTTTGTGTTGGAAGCTCACCAAGCCTCATTTCAGTCCTAGGCACTCAAAGGGCATAAAGCCTGGAGTGTGAAAACTGAGTTTCCTTGAGAGCTGCTTGGAAGCCTGATGGTGTGTGAAGTTAGTGAGCCAAATGGAGTTGTTCTCCCACAAGAACCACTCGGCTGATTCTTCTTCAATATGCGCTTCACCAACATGCAGTGTTTCCTTGATTGAATTAGCTCTCACACCAATATTTGCGCCTAGAGCCTTTGCATTGAGGGCTATCTGAAAACGGCTTTGGCTAGGAAGTTGTCTGTGAATGTGGAGTTGGTGGCATGTGAAACCCGCATGTGGAGCATTGGTTTGTGTGGGATGCTCTACCAGGTTCATTGCTACATGATGCACTCAAAGGGCATTAAGCCTAGAGTGTGAAAACTGAGTTTCCTTGAGCGCTGCTTGGAAGCCTGATGGTGTGTGAAGTTAGTGAGCCAAATGGAGTTGTTCTCCCACAAGAACCACTCGGCTGATTCTTCTTCATTATGCGCTTCACCAACATGCAGTGTTTCCTTGATTGAATTAGCTCTCACACCAATAGTTGCGCCTAGAGCCTTTGCATTGATGGCTATCTGAAAACGGCTTTGGCGCTGAAGTTGTCTGTGAATGTGGAGTTGGTGGCATGTGAAACCCGCATGTGGAGCATTGGTTTGTGTTGGATGCTGTACCAGGTTCATTCCTGGATAATTCTCTCAAAAGTCATTAAGCCTAGAGTGTGAAAACTGAGTTTCCTTGAGAGCTGCTTGGAAGCCTGATGGTGTGGGAAGTTAGTGAGCCAAATATAGTTGTTCTCCCACAAGAACCACTCGGCTGATTCTTCTTCAATATGCGCTTCACCAACATGCAGTGTTTCCTTTATTGAATAAGCTCTCACACCAATATTTGTGCCTAGAGCCTTTGTATTGAGGGCTATCTGAAAACGGCGTGGGCGCTGAAGTTGTCTGTGAATGTGGAGTTGGTGGCATGTGAAACCCGCATGTGGAGCATTGGTTTGTGTGGGAAGCTCACCAAGCTTCATTTCAGTCCTAGGCACTCAAAGGGCATTAAGCCTAGAGTGTGAAAACTGAGTTTCCTTGAGAGCTGCTTGGAAGCCTGATGGTGTGTGAAGTTAGTGAGCCAAATAGAGTTCTTCTCCCACAAGAACCACTCGGCTGATTCTTCTTCAATATGCGCTTCCACAACATGCAGTGTTTCCTTGATTGAATTAGCTCTCACACCAATATTTGCGCCTAGAGCCTTTGCATTGAGGGCTATCTGAAAACGGCTTTGGCGCTGAAGTTGTCTGTGAATGTGGAGTTGGTGGCATGTGAAACCCGCATGTGCAGCATTGGTTTGTGTTGGAAGCTCACCAAGCTTCATTTCAGTCCTAGGCACTCAAAGGGCATTAAGCCTAGAGTGTGAAAACTGAGTTTCCTTGAGAGCTGTTTGGAAGCCTGATGGTGTGTGAAGTTAGTGAGCCAAATGGAGTTGTTCTCCCACAAGAACCACTCGGCTGATTCTTCTTCAATATGCGCTTCACCAACATGCAGTGTTTCCTTGATTGAATTAGCTCTCACACCAATATTTGCGCCTAGCGCCTTTGCATTGAGGGCTATCTGAAGACGGCTTTGGCGCTGAAGTTGTCTGTGAATGTGGAGTTGGTGGCATGTGAAACCCGCATGTGGAGCATTGGTTTGTGTGGGATGCTCTACCAGTTCATGCCTAGAGAATGCACTCAAAAGTCATTAAGCCTAGAGTGTGAAAACTGAGTTTCCTTGAGAGCTGCTTTGAAGCCTGATGGTGTGTGAAGTTAGTGAGCCAAATGGAGTTGTTCTCCCACAAGAACCACTCGTCTGATTCTTCTTCCATATGCGCTTCACCAACATGCAGTGTTTCCTTGATTGAATTAGCTCTCACACCAATATTTGTGCCTAGAGCCTTTGTATTGAGGGCTATCTGAAAACGGCTTTGGCGCTGAAGTTGTCTGTGAATGTGGAGTTGGTGGCATGTGAAAACCGCATGTGGAGCATTGGTTTGTGTGGGAAGCTCACCAAGCTTCATTTCAGTCCTAGGCACTCTAAGGGCTTTAAGCCTAGAGTGTGAAAACTGAGTTTCCTTGAGAGCTGCTTGGAAGCCTGATGGTGTGTGAAGTTAGTGAGCCAAATGTAGTTGTTCTCCCACAAGAACCACTCGGCTGATTCTTCTTCATTATGCGCTTCAACAACATGCAGTGTTTCCTTGATTGAATTAGCTCTCACACCAATATTTGTGCCTAGAGCCTTTGTATTGAGGGCTATCTGAAAACGGCGTGGGCGCTGAAGTTGTCTGTGAATGTGGAGTTGGTGGCATGTGAAACCCGCATGTGGAGCATTGGTTTGTGTGGGAAGCTCACCAAGCTTCATTTCAGTCCTAGGCACTCAAAGGGCATTAAGCCTAGAGTGTGAAAACTGAGTTTCCTTGAGAGCTGCTTGGAAGCCTGATGGTGTGTGAAGTTAGTGAGCCAAATAGAGTTCTTCTCCCACAAGAACCACTCGGCTGATTCTTCTTCAATATGCGCTTCAACAACATGCAGTGTTTCCTTGATTGAATTAGCTCTCACACCAATATTTGCGCCTAGAGCCTTTGCATTGAGGGCTATCTGAAAACGGCTTTGGCGCTGAAGTTGTCTGTGAATGTGGAGTTGGTGGCATGTGAAACCCGCATGTGCAGCATTGGTTTGTGTTGGAAGCTCACCAAGCTTCATTTCAGTCCTAGGCACTCAAAGGTCATTAAGCCTAGAGTGTGAAAACGGAGTTTCCTTGAGAGCTGCATGGAAGCCTGATGGTGTATGAAGTTAGTGAGCCAAATGGAGTTGTTCTCCCACAAGAACCACTCGGCTGATTCTTCTTCAATATGCGCTTCACCAACATGCAGTGTTTCCTTGATTGAATTAGCTCTCACACCAATATTTGCGCCTACAGCCTTTGCATTGAGGGCTATCTCAAAACGGCTTTGGAGCTGAAGTTGTCTGTGAATGTGGAGTTGGAGGCATGTGAAACCCGCATGTGGAGCATTGGTTTGTGTGGGAAGCTCTACAAGGTTCATTCCTACATAATGCACTCAAAGGGCATTAAGCCTAGAGTGTGAAAACTGAGTTTCCTTGATAGCTGCTTGGAAGCCTGATGGTGTGTGAAGTTACTGAGCCAAATGGAGTTGTTCTCCCACAAGAATCACTCAGCTGATTCTTCTTCAATATGCGCTTCACCAACATGCAGTGTTTCCTTGATTGAATTAGCTCTCACACCAATATTTGTGCCTAGAGCCTTTGTATTGAGGGCTATCTGAAAACGGCGTGGGCGCTGAAGTTGTCTGTGAATGTGGAGTTGGTGGCATGTGAAAATCGCATGTGGAGCATTGGTTTGTGTGGGAAGCTCACCAAGCTTCATTTCAGTCCTAGGCACTCAAAGGGCATTAAGCCTAGAGTGTGAAAACTGAGTTTCCTTGAGAGCTGCTTGGAAGCCTGATGGTGTGTGAATTTAGTGAGCCAAATGGAGTTGTTCTCATACAAGAACCACTCGGCTGATTCTTCTTCAATATGCGCTTCACGAACATGCAGTGTTTCCTTGATTGAATTAGCTCTCACACCAATATTTGCGCCTAGAGCCTTTGTATTGAGGGCTATCTGAAAACGCCTTTTGCTAGGAAGTTGTCTGTGAATGTGGAGTTGGTGGCATGTGAAACCCGCATGTGGAGCATTGGTTTGTGTGGGATGCTCTCCCAGGTTCATTCCTAGATAATGCACTCAAAGGGCATTAAGCCTAGAGTGTGAAAGCTGAGTTTCTTTGAGAGCTGCTTTGAAGCCTGATGGTGTGTGAAGTTAGTGAGCCAAATGAATTGTTCTCCCACAAGAACCACTCGGCTGATTCTTCTTCAATATGTGCTTCACCGACATGCAGTGTTTCCTTGATTGAATTAGCTCTCACACCAATATTTGCGCTTACAACCTTTGTATTGAGGGCTATCTGAAAATGGCTTTGACACTGAAGTTTTCTGTGAACGTGTAGTTGGTGGCATGTGAAACCCGCGTGTGGAGCATTGGTTTGTGTGGGAAGCTCACCAAGATTCTTTTCAGTCCTAGGCACTCAAAGGGCCTTAAGCCTAGAGTGTGAAAGCTGAGTTTCCTTGAGAGCTGCTTGGAAGCCTGATGGTGTGTGAAGTTAGTGAGCCAAATGGAGTTGTTCTCCCACAAGAACCACTCGGCTGATTCTTCTTCAATATGCGCTTCACCAACATGCAGTGTTTCCTTGATTGAATTAGCTCTCACACCAATATTTGCGCATAGAGCCTTTGTATTGAGGGCTATCTGAAAAGGGCTTTGGCGCTGAAGTTGCCTGTGAATGTGGAGTTGGTGGCATGTGACACCTGAATGTGGAGCATTGGTTTGTGTGGGATGCTCTACCAGGTTCATTCCTAGATAATGCACTCAAAGGGCATTAAGCCTAGTGTGTGAAAACTGAGTTTCCTTGAGAGCTGCTTGGAAGCCTCAAGGTGCGTGAAGTTAGTGAGCCAAATGGAGTTGTTCTCCCACAAGAACCACTCGGCTGATTCTTCTTCAATATGCGCTTCACCAACATGCAGTGTTTCCTTGATTGAATTAGCTCTCACACCAATAATTGCGCCCACAGCCTTTGTATTGAGGGCTATCTGAAAACGACTTTGGCGCTGAAGTTGTCTGTGAATGTGGAGTTGGTGGCATGTGAAACCCGCATCTGGAGCATTGGTTTGTGTGGCATGCTCACCAAGCTTCATTTCAGTCCAATGACTCAAAGGGCATTAAACCTAGAGTGTGAAAACTGAGTTTCCTTGAGAGCTGCTTGGAAGCCTGATTTTGTGTGAAGTTAGTGAGCCAGATGGAGTTGTTCTCACACAAGAACCACTCGGCTGATTCTTCTTCAATATGCGCTTCACCAACATGCAGTGTTTCCTTGATTGAATTAGCTCTCACACCGATATTTGCGCCTACAGCCTTTGTATTGAGGGCTATCTGAAAACGGCTTTGGCTAGGAAGTTGTCTGTGAATGTGGAGTTGGTGGCATGTGAAACCCGCATGTGGAGCATTGGTTTGTGTGGTATGCTCTCCCAGGTTCATTCTTAGATAATGCACTCAAAGGGCATTAAGCCTAGAGTGTGAAAACTGAGTTTCCTTGAGAGCTGCTTGGAAGCCTGATGGTGTGTGAAGTTAGTGAGCCAAATGGAGTTGTACTCCCACAAGAACACTCGGCTGATTCTTCTTCAATATGCGCTTCATCAACATGTAGTGTTTCCTTGATTGAATTAGCTCTCACACCAATATTTGCGCCTAGAGCCTTTGTATTGAGGGCTATCTGAAAAGGGCTTTGGCGCTGAAGTTGTCTGTGAATGTGGAGTTGGCGGCATGTGAAACCCGCATGTGGAGCATTGGTTTGTGTGGTATGCTCTCCCAGGTTCATTCCTAGATAATGCACTCAAACGGCATTAAGCCTAGAGTGTGAAAGCTGAGTTTTCTTGAGAGCTGCTTGGAAGCCTGATGGTGTGTGAAGTTAGTGAGCCAAATGGAGTTGTTCTCCCACAAGAACCACTCGGCTGATTCTTCTTCAATATGCGCTTCACCAACATGCAGTGTTTCCTTGATTGAATTAGATCTCACACCAATATTTGCGCCTAGAGCCTTTGTATTGAGGGCTATCTGAAACGGCTTTGGCGCTGAAGTTGTCTGTGAATGTGGAGTTGGTGGCTTGTGAAACCGCATGTGGAGCATTGGTTTGTGTGA